>NW_025953052.1:275580-351497 GCF_022478825.1 Daldinia caldariorum | reverse complement strand
GCAATTTTTAATTTTCCGATTTTACTCTCCGTGTTTTTAATTTGGTATTTTAATTTTAAAAAACCCCATAATTTTTTTTTTTTTTCCCCGGTTTTTTTTTTTTTTTTTTATTTTGTTTTTTTTTTTTTTTTTTTTTTTTTTTTTTTTTTTTTTTCAACCACTGGGAAAATAAAATCTGTTGCGAGAGCTTGTCATCTCTATATGTGTTTTTAGATCTATGCGAATCATGATCGCTGCAACCTTGGTTTGCAGCAAGCCAGCCTCCTTTAGAAAACAACGTCATCCAGTGATCAAACGCCTTTCTAATGCATTGCGTGATGCTAAACACGTATGGTTACGTACTCTATACATTTATTTATAAATGAAGCCAGGCTGTAGTCCAAATCCGTGGTCAGTCGGGATTGCCATCGTTGTTGAGTTCTCCAGAACTCTTCATGTTACAGTCCGCAGTATCTTGCGTGCGAGTAGCTAAATGCGCTATTGCATCCCACCCACTACCGCCTGTTCGCATCACTAAATGTGGGTTGATATCCGCCGTGAAGTATCTTTCTCGTCTTATACTAGCTCGAGTGCCGCCTTCAATGGCCGAGTACGCGCTTCTCGTTGTGCGCATGCGCTTCCTTCCTGGCTGCCCACCTTCGCTGAGGAGACTGCTGCGAGAAATCCTTTCTTGTTGAAGCCGCTGGTCGTATGCCACGATGCTACGTACATATGGTGCGATATCAAGACTGATTGTCTTCATCGTCCCATCGAATACCGAGGGGTCAAGATATCCCGCAGCCAATGTCTTCTCTGAAGCAGCGATAGGGTCAAATGCGTGACTATAATCCAGGCGCACAATGGCCGGCTTCGCGCACAACGAGTCGCTGAGATGACTTTCTAGTTTGGCGGTGACTTGGGCCTCGCCTAACGAATTGCAGATGTGTCCACTTGCTAAATGACTTTTGTTAAGGTTCTTCAAGGCTGTGGACACGTCAAGCTGCGTCGTGTTGTACCGGACTAAGGGAGATACCTCAAGTAACTGTCGACCAACAATAAAGTCTTCTCTCGTCTTCGCGGAAAGATGTGGAACCGATGCATCCATAGAGACCTGGTCAGGGACAGTCGAGGAATTTGACGACGTTATATCTGAATCACTTGTGAAGCCGGTAAAAGATTCAATCAACTTTAGACGCTCAAGCCGCTCTTCGGTCGAGGACTGTCTCTTCTCTGCCGTTACTGCCCAAGTAGCAAAATCGTCATATGAACATGATTCATACATATCGAAACACCAGTTGTTGAGAGCTTGCTGATGTAACTCCTCCTGTGTCGAACGAAGCAATGAACTATCAACGACAGCGTCCCTGCTCAGCCAACCCATACCGGCTTGGTAAGTGTCCTGACTGATGACCCGGATGGTATTTCCTCTTTCGTCGACATCACTGCCCTTGGGCCATCTAGGATAAAACCAATTGAACCCTCCTTGCACGTCTCCCACTCCGATTTGACACCAATAATTGAGCTCAGTGATTGAAGCGCGGAGATCGTGACCACGTGAATCGAAGAGAGTTTCTACTGCGTGCCGCCGAAGGACATGACCTTCGTTAGCGGCAATGAGAAGTAGTAAGTCGACAGCTAGGTCCTTCGGAGGAGTAGAGAAGCGGAAGATGCCATGCAAGTTTAGACTTTGTAAGGGAACTAATGTCTCGTCATTGCAGGTCATAACAAAAGGACGTTTTGATTGCAAGATCATGGAGATAACAGTGGTCCAAAATTGTTTATCCTCTTCATAGAGAATATCAACTTCTTCTAGGAGAATTAGAGACTGCTTCTGTGTCTTAGCAGATTTCTTTGCCTCCTTCATGCTCAATGAGCCTGCTGACTTGTTTGTCTTGTGTGCCGGGACTCGGTTCGGCTTGAAGAAAGATGTCACCATGCCTTGTTTACCAGATTTCAGGTTCCTGTCCACCTCGTCTTCGAGAACCGCCCCCTCTCGTTGTGTGTCATCTTTATGACGATGCTGGACAAGGTGGTTCTGTGTCATGTCACCGACCTTCTCCAGGACGTCTTTGCCGTTTCTTCTAGCCCCTGCATTTATCTCGAATACCTCGAAGTCAAGTTCCTTGGCGATAGCATAAACAGTAGCGGTCTTGCCGCAACCGTGGGGACCACTGAGTACTACGGCATTAACGTAGCGACAGCCGTCTCCAGTCTTTCGATGAGAAAGAGAACGCATCATTGTCTTCTTCCCTTCACCATGGCTACTGCTTGTTGGCCAGTCTCCAACGTCCGATATCTCACTAAGTTCATCTGTTTCCTCGTCGCTAAACACGACGAAATCATCCGGTTTCTTCTTTCTCTTGCCCTTACTTTTCATTGGGGCAATGGCCTTAGACTTTGTTCCAGAATCAATGATACCGGTGTCCACGGCCTGCACTTTTAAGTTTTCAAGCCAATCGCGTAGCAACTCAGCTTCCCGGCCGTTCTGGAGCACTCGCTCAGCTGACGACGGTGCATACTTCTGCGCCCAAGTACTTGTCTCACAAGTCGACCTATCAAAAGCGGACAGCCCTTTCTCGATGGAATTGTATGCGTGTGCGATCGCGGGGTGCGCTTTCGGCCTGTCGCCACATCGATAGAGGGTTTTCAATTCACCAAAAATACGTGCCTGAAGACTCTTTCCACTTTCGAAACGCCTCTCGGGAATCCGCAAGATCGCAGGAGGGGGGTGAAAGCTATCATTATCGCAGACCTTTAATTCTTCCATCAGCTGATCCAAATTCAAGTCCGACACGGCCTGGCTCAAAATAGATTCACAACCAGTGATTTGAACTTGCTGCCCTTTCGCCTTGCGTCTCGCCGGAAGACGTTCAGATAGCGTATCTTTGTGTGGACTGCAAGGCTGAGTTGTATCACCCCGTACGTGTGCCGTCTCTTTTGATGGCCAGGCTGGGTGCTGTGCACCGGGCACCTTGACATTGTTGCCAGAACTCGTGCCGGGAGCTGGAAAGTTGAACTTCGGAGGTATTGGTCGAGCATGCTTCCATGAGCTGGGAGTCGAGCTAAAAAGTACCTGTCTCTTGACCGATGATGTTGCCGAGGGCTTAGACTTTTCTTCTTCTATAGTAGTGCTAGGTTTCGATTTTCCTTGAAAGAATGGATGGGTGGGCTTGTTAGGTGTTATATCGGTCTTGGATACGACAGGCTGAGATATCTTCCCTCCTGATGCATTCTTTGAAATATCGTCCGCTTGGACGCTATCATCATGTGCGCATAAGCTGTGGGCGGGCTTCTCATTTGCGTCTCGGCTCGAGGGAGGTGTACTAGGAAGAGCGTTTCTAGCAATGTCGTGTTTTGTCTTTGGAGGACTTGAGAGAATCTCGTTGATCCTCTGACCTATTCGCACTCGGGAGGCATTCTCGCGCTGGCCATAACATATCGAAGCTAGGAAGGACTTCTGTTTTCGACCGCGTTTCGTGTTCTTCTTATTTCCAGTAGTAGATTGGTGCTTTGGAGGAGAGCCAATAGTTCCAGTTGCGAGATTCAGTTTCAGTACCTTTGGTGGCTTGGACGTAGAATCTATTGCTGCTATTCATAAGCATTGCACTGGTCTAACAACGTATATTGTTATTGGGTTATCCATACCTGATAGTGAAGTCTCCTGGATATCGTCAGTTTGTCCATGCTTCCGCTTGCGCTTGTCTTTACCCGATAGAGGAGTTGAATCAGTATTATCAACGGAGTTGGGACTACAGGACGGGTCCGGTGTAACTGGAGCTATATTTTCGACCGCATTATCTTTGGAAGACTTCTTTGGGGCTGTGAAGAAGGGATGCAGTTTCTTATTTTTAGGGTTGACGACGTCGCCATTTTCGACCATGATGACTGTGAGAATGATAGTAGCAACGTATTTTTAACAGAGTGCTATTGATAGAGCCCTAGCGCACCTAAAGACGCAGGATAGAACTCAATAAACAGCACCGTATCTGATCATTCTTCAACATGTATGTATAATTTAGATGCTTCCCTAGAAGGATTAAATTATGAGCTCGGGTCGTAGTGATAGATTGCATGTACTGGAAAGTTGAGAAGCCTGAACTAAGAAAAGTGGTGGAAAAAGTATAAAATAAGGGAATCTTGGGAATACATTAGGCATGTACTTTAGGTATGTTTGAAGGTTAGGTAGTAGGTTATGTGCTTGGTTGACTGGTGCGGGTAGTGACTACTTCATTATTGAGCATCTTAACATTTAAGTGATCGCGTCTAGCCGTCGCGTCTGACGCGACTGCACTCATTGAACTGCTCAATTGAATTCTTGGCCCGCTAATCCTACCCCACAATATACGTACCTTACATATGCCATAGGTACATACATACCTAATCCATATTAGGTAAGAGGTACGGTATGACATGTACCTACTAATTCAAGTGCCGCTTAATCTTCGGGTCGGTGCTTTCGATAGCCAAGTCCGACTCTCCAACTTTTTTTTTTCTTTGGGTCGTTTTTCCCTACCTATATCAGCAAGTTCACGAGGAGGACTCGTCCAGAACCAACACAATTCGATTGCTACGATTGGTGGCAGCTTCATTACCTACTAATTCCAGTCGCGTCATTCTAAAGTAAATATGGCTTCTCACTTCCAAATTCAGAAACCATATGTGCTGGCTACGTTGCCTCGGCCCTTTGATCCAACAACAGGTCGCTACGTTGTTAGTGAGGTTTATGGATGCGCACCCGGCTCAAGGAAAAGGAAGCGCCACGAGCTTGCGGTTGGGATTGACGGCGAAGCTATTAATATTTATAATGTAAGAACTTCGTACTGGTACTATGCGCTCGAAATATTCACTCTCTATAGGTTTCTTCTGCCAGGCTTGTCACGTCATACCCGGTCCCTCCTCAGTCCCTCTTCTCGTGTCCTGTAGCTTCTGTTCGGCGCAAAGTGGAGGGAACGCAGGAGACTTCGAGATATACGTTCGCAGCCACTAAGGAAACACACGAACATAAGATTATCCAGTTCAAGGATCATGTGGACGTGTCTGGCAATATCCACTCCACGACTAGATCAACATCTCTTGGTCCAGGCCAACCGGTTATATATGTTGCTCCCATCATCCCACCGATTGCACAAGGGACGGCTAGCTATCAAACGCTAAATGATGGGCTCCTTGTTGTGCGACGAGACGGGAAGCTTACTTATCTTGACGCTGAGACATTGCAGAAAAGATGGGATTCATCACCCGCATCATTATATCAAGATCTCCCGGAAGCTTCGAAAGCGGATTTCCAAATTGACTTTTGCTCTCCTGCGCCGTTGTCAGACCTTATTCACGGAATTTTCAAGGGCGATGATGGTGCATTGAGCCTCTTCCCTGATGTCAGGCAAAGCGTAGGTGCAGATGCCGAGGTCCTGATCCTCGTCTCAAGCTACGGCTCAAGCAGACAGCAAAGTCGTCATCTCCATATCGTGGCCGTGTTACCACAGTCCCAAGCCTCGAACGGTAGCCAGCGCCAGGGTATTGTCCAGCTCCACACTATACCGATTCCATCCTTCGCAAAAGAAGAAACTAGTACAGCCTCCTACCGCCTAGATCTTCGGTCAGGAAGTCTACTCGAGTTGCGCGGTTCTACGTTCAACATGTATGACTTGACAACTAGCCTTCCCAGAATCACGTCCACAATGGAACTCGATGGAACTACCTCTTTTCTACGCCTTAGCAAAACCTCGCTGCTTTGCACCACGCCTACCCATCTCAGCATTTATAACCCGGTTTATCGGTCTCTCCAAAATTCTGTCCCTGTTGATCTCGACGCTGGTACAGGCCTAGAAGCTTGCTTTCTCGCTGCTTACTTCTCCCGCTTAGAACTCGCGGTTGCCATTGTCGATGCTAATTTGGTCGCCATCCAACTAGAAGCCCCAATCATGCGAACTAGGAAACGTCGCGCTGAGGGTCTTTTGATAGATTCAATCGGACGCGGCGTGCAGCTCACTAAGCGGCCGCTGATTCATGACACCTACGAAGAGAAAGAGACGTCTGTATTCTCCAATTATTTACCGGGCTCTATCAGGGGTGAATACTGGGAGTTGTGGAAGGCAGACGAGGCGAAAGCTGACGCCCTTCTTAACTCAAATGATATCTGTGGCCTCGAGAAGCTACTAGCTCAGAAATTTGGCATTCAAATCCAGAGTGAAATCCAAACCCCGAATGGGATAAAGGAGGAGGAGCCAGTCTCGCCCAAGACTAATACAATCTCTTGGGTGTGGCCGAAGACGAGGGCAGGGTATCCTCCCGCAGATAGGAGATGGATTCTATATGCTATCAGCCGGGCTTTTCAGTGGAACGATGCCTTTCCGGACGACCCAACGATCCCTCGACTTATTTGTCAGTTGCCGCAGAGCGACATCATCAATTATCTTGTAGACGCTGGCCATCTGACCTTGTCGAATGTAAGATCTGCGCTCCACAGGCAACTTAGAGATGATGAGAAAGCGGATTCATTTCTAGCCGAGCAGATTGTGCTCCGACTAGCTGATGTCGACCCTTCTCTGGAACTGCTCGTCGCTTATATCTCGGCCACTAATCTTGGGGCGGTAGAACTGCTCCTTGCTGTACGAACAATCATGAGGAGTCTCGAGCTGGTCCAAGATCCGAAGAAACCACCACCAAAATTACTTACTAACTGCTCATCCGACGAGGAAGAAATGAATGGAAAAGGCGAGGACGAGTCCGACTATCAAAATATTGGTATGGAACTAGACGATCTTGAGGTTGAGATTCAGAAGACAGTGACCTATCTCAATGAAGATGCGGGCACTCGCGGCAATGGGTTAAGCGCAGCCTTTGCTAAGCTTGGTAATTGTCCCGGCATTTCAATGATTAAATCTTTGCGAGTAACCTTTAAGCCGGAAGAGATCTTATCTCTCATCTACCTCCTTCGAGTCGAGCTGGTTAGGGGGGCTTGGACATCTCGCTACCTAGACACAACGGATTTTGAAAAGGATTCCACCCTTGATGCACCACCTGACGGCATCGTTAAGCTACTCGCAGATCTTCTTGGACGCTGTGTAGACGCGATAGGTCCTGGCGGCTGGCTTCTGAACGACGCCGTACTAGCGAACGACGAGACCGGGGATTTCATTGCTTCCCTCAAGCTCGAGGTTAGTGCGGCCTTGGAAGGACTAGAGGAAGTCGTCTACCTCCGTAGTATTGTTGGCGAGGCGGTGAAGTATTGCGAAGCATCGAAGGTGCCTCGGGCCGAT
This sequence comes from Daldinia caldariorum, assembly GCF_022478825.1. Taxonomy (NCBI): domain Eukaryota; kingdom Fungi; phylum Ascomycota; class Sordariomycetes; order Xylariales; family Hypoxylaceae; genus Daldinia; species Daldinia caldariorum. The sequence goes on along the minus strand of NW_025953052.1, from coordinate 344,259 downwards.
GACGTGGTAGACAAGATGAAGCCGATTCTTTTGCACGTTAAAGACCATACTACTCAGGCGTTGCCTCTGGGCCTGAAAACGAAGGATCGAATTCCAAGTCAAAAAATTGTGTCAGGAGGTGAGATCGTGGAGAGGTCTCAGAGAGAGACTGGTCATCTTAGGAGTCAACAGGTCGGACACTATTCGCTAGAAAGGATTGCCATATGAGGTTTATCAGATTTAGCTGAGGCTCATATGTAAGTTAAGTACATATGGGCCATTATGTATAGTCGGATCACGTTAGTACTCTAGCAGGCGTGAAAAATGATTCTTATTTACAAGCTCGGCTTCTATCTCGTTCCCAAACACTATCATTTCCGGTACTATCGCTACCTAATGTTGCCTCTTCTACCTTTAGTATACTCTTCGCCTATTGTTTACAACCTAGGTACGCTATGAATGTAACGATGGCACGACTCGATTCATCAGTAAACCCGTATGTGCTTATAACATAATTATAAGCCGCATCCTAACCTTGCCCCGCATAACCAAGCGCACTTCCATGATACGATATTGTACTCGGATAGGTCACCCTCCAGCCGTTGGTTGTCGTGGAACCGGTATCGAATCTTGGGCTCGCGGTAGGATTTCAAGGGTGTTAAGGTTCTAGAAAGCTGACCGACTAGGTTTGTTTGCCTATACCGCGTTCCAGTACAACGTTCTCGGCCAGGGTTCAAAGTAGACTCCAAAGAGGTCGTACAACACACCCTAACGTATCTAGCCGTGCTGGCGATGTAGACACATCATATTAAAGACCTATATGGCTATCATGCTTCTAGCCCGTAGGTGTAGAAATCCAAGGAACCGAATACACGTAGTCAATCGGAAGCCCGCATACATCAGATCGTACTAGAGACTTGCTTTTGCCCCCCTCTCGTTTACCTCACTGTTCACGATTGCATACGAATGGCTACCTACCTAGGCTGTGGAGCGTTAAGCGTTAAGTCACCGACTTTCTTACGACAGATGTAAAAAGTCTAAATGTCTAGTGGTTGACGCTCGTTGCCCGTTAAGAGTGCAGCTGAAAGACTTAGTCTCGTCGCACTCAATGAAGTAGAAATTTTATATTCTTCCGGGCGACCCAGTTCACGAGTAGCATTTTTCGTGTCACCGTATTTCTGCATCGTGTATGTCGTATTTCTCCTTGTCAGAAGCTAGCGACCGACCCCCGTACAGTATTTCCCACGTATTAACCATCTATGGAGAAGTGGCTGAATAGAAAAATTCCATGCAGTCATGCTCCCCGTACATAGTGTAGACGGTAGTAGGGATGAATCTTCCAAGCGAGGTGGCGCAGCGAATCACCGGTACACAGCGGTACGCAGGCCAAGGGCAAGTTGAGTAGTTCTCGAGTATACATACCTATTATTGCTTACTTGCTAAGCATCTAGCCATCGTAACTAATACACTATTACTCGCCTCCCTAAAAATAGTTACATTATATTATGTTTCCATTCATACGATGTCTCGGGATTCCTCGAGAATAGGACGAAGAGAAGAAAAAAGTTTACCTTAGATACCTAGCGTCTTTTACATACCTAAACCGTACTTAGGTAGTTATCCCATGTGGAGGCAAGGGGGTGGACGCGTTACCGGGGATTCCTCCCACACAGTAACAGGGATAACGACGAACCAATAAGCCATCATTGGACAGCCCTGCCGCCGTTGGACCCTGGAACCTGCGAGTTATGATGACATGTGTCTGTTAATTCTCATCAGCTCATACGTCACTGCCCAACCAGACCACCTTGGCCATCTTTCACATCTTCGTCGGGTAATATAATACTACTTTACACTACCTAGAATAACACAGGTACAATACCTAGCGTACCTGACCCTAGGGGTTGATATCGTAAGAAGCAGGGTGCTGTTTTACTCTATTTAGATAGTCTCATGTTTATCGAACGTAACCGGTAAACACTCCTATAATAGAGGCATTTAAGTCGAATTGCAAAATGCGATTGTCGTTTTGCAATGTACCGTAGTTAGGCGATTCCAACACACAACCCAGCTAAGGGAAACTATTATTATTCACCCCCTCTCCCCAAAGGTTCAAAGTATTATATCATACGAATGTATTAATAAGCTATTACCTCGTTATACGCCCTAACAACAGCTCGGGCAAAACTTGCCTCTATGCTGTACTCCCCGTGTGAGAGGTTCTAGATATCTCAACTTACCCAGAGTTACACCAGCAAACATACTTTCGAAGAACTAGACCTCGCAAACTCGAAATACACCAGTCAGCTTTTGACAGGTTGAGTTCTGACAAGTAGTCTAACCTACAACTAAGCCGACCTTGGATTGGCCCCGAGACCCTTGTTTTCTGATGTATAATACTAGCTCGAGTCTAGCCAGCCGAACCATCGCCAGCGAATTCCACTTACGATCCCGATTCTACTTGTGACGTTTCTCGCTAGTCTTTCACTAATAATTCCCCGAGCGTGTCTTAACATCCATCTTCTTACCTCGTCCCATTGAATGCCCTTGGACGGGTATGAAGCCATAGGATATACACAATTTTACTTACGAGAAAGCGGCACAAAAGTACCTTCATACAGAACAACCTTTAGGCCAAGTGGACTCTGTTCCCACTTATATATACGTTATACCCATTACTCGCGATGACAGCCGGCAATATAGGCAATGCACCGCCGTCCGCTAGCACCACCACTATGCGGATCTCGCCCGCCAACATCGAGCAAGTCGACATACTGGCCCGAAAACTTTACAAGCGAGCGCGAATAAGCCCCGAGCTTGACGGAATAGCAAATTCGGTGCGCAGCCTACATACAGCCCTGAAACACCTGAAGTTCGAAGCCGACGACCCGGAGTCGTTACTGAACATCGACAGCAGTGCCGTATACGCGCGGCAGCTAACGCCCATCCTCGAGGATTCGGAATTTGCGCTTAAGCAGCTCGATACCATATTCGATAAGAAATATGGAAGAGGCGACGACAGTGGCAGCGGTGACACTGTCAATAATAGAGGAACACAGATAGATGGAGACAAGGGCTGGTCGCATTTAGAGAGCCGCGAGCGCGACATGATCGACCTGATTCACACCAAACTCACAAATCAGAAGCTCAATATTGACATGTTCCTTGATACAGTTCAGCTTCACAACTCATCCAAATCCCGTCGCATGGTCGATACTAATAGCACCGATCTGGACTCTATTAAGGATGAGGTAGATATCATCGCATCGCGCATATGCCAACGGACGAATTCAAATTTGAGCGAGGGTAACGAAGAGGAGCTTTGGGGGCGGTTTAGAGATGAGCTAGAACAGGCTGGTTTCTCAAAGGAGGTATTGCGTAAAAATCAGGTTAGCTAGCCCCCTTTATTTTTCGGATCCTCCAATCCAGTATAGCGAGATTAACAGGCGTCATGCATCAGGACGTCATACGAGCCTACATCCGCCAGTTAGACAACCAGCTCAGCGCCAACGGCGGCAGTACGCCTTCGGTGCGGGGACTGTTAGAGTATTACCGCCCTCGAGCTGATGGCGGGCTACAGATCACTCCGTACCCAACCTATACCCCGGCTGATTTCAGCCCGGAGGAATTGGAGCCCAACGTCGATGAGGAGAAGCTATTTCCGTCCATGAGGATGAAACGTTTAGAAGAAGACGAAGACGACGATATCAACATCAACATCAAAAATAGCAACATCGGACGACAAACGTCGACGCAGCCCATCATGCCGGATTATCCTGCAAATCTGTCTTATGACCGTCGCCCCTCAGGCGGTGGTGATAACACCGATGGGTCAACGGCGCTTATGTCCACGCGAGAGATTATGGCTTACGATAAGCAGTCCGGTATGGCTCTTGCGACGGAAAATATGCACCTGCAGCCGCCACCGAATCCGGCCGGCCCGAGCTATCAGATGTCTAGTCCTCCCACATCTCACTACCTTCCACCTTCGGTCTCTCAGCCTGCTTTACCATCTTCCGCACCACCAACCACAGCCGACCAGTTCGGGACCCACCTTCACCGTGCCCATCCTCTCCCGTCGGCCGCTGACAGCTCACTCCCAATCCGGCGTCCGCACTCCGTATCCGTGGCCGAGGTAAATCGGCAGCAGCCACAACAACAACAACAAACACTCGTCGCTCCACAGCAGCGGACTGCACGGCTAGCGCCTGACAGCAAAGGTCACGAAATCCCATTAGATGCCAAGTGGACTCGGATCCCACGACGCTTGGTCTCGCCCGAAGTACTGGCTGGCGCAGGTGTACGCTATGAAGCACGACCGGATTTTGTGGCAGTACTAGGGGAGCTGAGCCGGGATGAAGTAGCCTACTTTGCTCGTCGGACTACCGAGGTACGTGCTGCAAGGGGTCGGCGAACTAGTAATACCCCTGTCATCACTGGTGATGGTGCGAAAGCGAGAAAAGTCGAGGATAGGTATCACCCGGATAAATATCGAAACTGGGACGTGATTGAAGAAGAAGAGCGGCAACGGCAGCGGCAGCGGCAGCACCGGAAAGAAGGAAATAGGAATAGCCATGACACTGATAGCAACGACGACAGTGATGATGACGGTGTGACTTACATAGTCAATAGTCGTAGTCGGCGACGAAGAGGAAGTACAGCAAGCACCGTCAGCGCGCTCTACGATTCGAGCGACGATTCGAGAACATCGGATGAAACAGACTCTGACGAAAGAGACCGAGAATCATACGATTCCTCGTCTTACTCTCAATCATACCCACGCTCTGGCTCATACCTAGATGACTATCACCACTCTCGTTCACAATCCCATCGGCGCAGTTCCACCATGCCTTCGACCTCGCTTAAGTATGATGACAAATCCAATTCTACGGCGGGAGCAGACAGCAAAGCAGCGGAACGTAGGAACAGTCGCGACGGCAATGAAAAGGGCACCAAGACTTATCCGTTCATCGTGTCACCGCCAGCATCTACACCTGGGAAAGACAAGGGCAAAGACACCGGTACCGGCACTAGTCCCGCCGCCACGGTGAAGCCAAAGCCTATTCTCAAAAATAAGAATGATGACCCTCACGTTCGAATCGACCCCACTCCACAAATCATAGAGGAAAGTTCAAACTCTCTGCCTCGAAGCTTACCTTCATATCGGCGCAGCGAGCGGGAGCGGGAGCGAGAACGGGACAGAGAGCGGGATAGAGATCAAGAGAGGAGTAAAGATAGAGATCAAGAGAGGAGTAAAGATAGAGACAGGGAGAGGAATAGAGATAAGGAACAAGACCATGACCGTGATCGTGATCGTGAGAAGAGATACCGCTCAGACAAGTACACAGACGGAGAACGAGAGAGAGACCGCCACACGGACCGCGATCGCGACCGAGACAGGGGAGATCGAACCCGGGAGAAAGAATACTACTCACACCGGGACCGCGAGGAGGGCCGAACCGAATACCCCCACCGGCACCGGCATCGCAGTAGTCGCGGCCACCGGTATCATTCGTCGAGCGGTCCGAGAAAAGACCGCGAACGCGAATACCATGACGACCATTATGTGAGCAGTAACAACCGGTCCCGGGAAGACCGTACCTCCAAGAAGAAGGCTCGAGACGAGACGATCCGTGCCGTCGGTCTCGGAGGCGCCGCAGCTGCTATGCTAAGCATGTTGAGTGAAGCGGCACTATGAAGAGTTCGCTGGGGGCTATTAGAATTATAATGAGATTGAAGTTGATCTGTAAGAGAAACAAGCAGAAAGGATGCGAGGAGTATGTGGCAGAAGGAGAAATGTAAGACGCGGGGAAGTGGAGAGAAAGAAGGAAAAAAAAAAAGAGAAGACAGAGACGGAAGATTGAATACATGTAGAGAGGATTGATGGTCGAGCCAGCCGCTTAGTTTCTTCTTAGCCCTTTTCACCTGAATGAAATAAGTGTTACATGCCATGCCCTCCATTCATTTCACAAAATGCCGAGTTTCCTATATCTTATCCGTCGTTCTATCTTTAAGGAAGGATTGATACGATGGTAAAAATCTACAAATAATGTTTGGAGTTGGAAGGATTAAGAAAGCAAGGGTAAGGCTTATTTTATTATCGTAAGGGAGATTACGGATACCCAGTTGAATTGTACAATTGCATTTTAGGATAAAAAATGGTATAAAACCAGGTTCAAATTCCCAATCTTGCTCTCGACTGGTATTGCTGGTATTACCTGGATTCACATTCATATTCATATTCACATTTGCATTTGCTACTTTCAGATGGAACACATCATGGTATTCTGTATAAAATGCGCTCTTGGTCTAGAACGCAAACTAGCCATCACCGATATGCCATGATGAAGTCTATATCCAACCTTCATGTGATAATAGTAACACCTTGTTGAGGACTTTATAACTGTGGATATCTTCGATTCGATTTCTTCCTTGCCGTCTCTATGCAATCCCGCGTATGAACGAAATCACCGGCGCCTAGTAGTCCTTCTCCCTGAAGCCTTTGGCGTGTTGTCATCCAAGTTTATGGGAATTTGAACATCTTGTCCCTGGCTCTGCCCCTTGCTACTAACATCGCTCTGCTTGCTATCTGCCATCATCCGACCCACGACGGCTGCTCGATGCTGTCGAGCTTCGGGGTTGTCATACTCTAGCTGGGTGCCACGAGGCTGGCTATCGCCATCCTCTGTCCCCTGGTCGCTGTTCCCGCTCTGCTGCATAATCATCTTGTCTAGAAAGCTGAAAGTAGTAGATGTGCCTTGCATCGAATCTAGGCGGGATGCTGAAGACTCGGTTCTTCTGAAATTAGATTTAGAATTACTCGTATTTGTTAACGACTCCGCACTCGCGCTTGACGCTGTCGACACGTTGCTTGCCGCACGACCAAGTATTTCCCGCCTCCGCCGCTGTTGTCGCGATGCTGGTTGCGGTTTTATACCGTCGCAGTCTTGGGCCGCTCCATCCCGAGCCATAAGGGAATTTAATCGCTTGGACATTTCCTCGCGCTCTGCTGCTTTTTCTCGTTCAGCCTGCCGCTTCCTTTCTTCCTCCTCAACTTTTGCTGCATCTCGTGAGCGAGTAGCGGAAGGATCCGAGTCGTCTCCGCTCTCAGAGTCGCCTACTTCGCCTCCAGTTGGGAAGCGTTTTAATTTACGGGGCTGCGGTGGCGTCTTTTGTGGTGATGGTGACTTGTTAAGCCCATTTGAGGTTGTCTCCGAGAGCGGTGCCGTGACGTGTTTAGATTCAGAATCTACATGCTTTGTTTGATTGGTAGGCGCTGTCTCGAACTCGGGCTCATCAGTTTGCTGCTCCTCATCTATTGCCTCCCGTGGCGTTGGGATATCGCCGTCGATGTTATGTCTTATAGCTGATGTCGGATTATTTGACTCAGATTCGCTCCTAGACCTAATGTTTGATTTTGAGCCAGGTATGTTGCCCTTTGCTACACCTGCGGATGTATCGCGTTTCATAGGCGCCTTCTGAGCAAGTGCTGGAAACAGGAATTTCTCCCATGGTACCAGACAACCCGTAGTAATACATTGCCAAAGCCAGTCGGCATCGACCACGGGAATTCGGGAAAACACGGCAAAATCGAGCTTCTGTTTTCTCACGCCATCAAGAGAAGGGCAAACTAATATCGAACACTGAGCGTTTAGTCGCTCTGAGTATTTGGCGCCAAGTTGGGTGATGGCTTTTTCCACTTGATTTAGCTGCTCGTTTCTAAACCCAGAAGTACATATCGTCAAATCACCGAAACCTCGAATAGGAAATCTCGGGAACGGCTGTCCTAGCACTTGTTCGCGCGGGTTGAAAAGCATCTTGTTATGGACACATCGTTCGATATAGAATTCGGTAACGATGTGCATCCCTTCTGGGACTTGCGGGTGAGTTTCTGGTTGCGAGTTCTGGGGCACCATAACATAACGCCGATCTGGTGGTTCGCTATGGTGAGACGAGGCAGCGTCCTCGATGGATTCAGAAACCTGCCCATCATGAGATAAGATATGGTGGCGTACAATTTGCTGCTTATTCATAGAGAAACCGTGAATGTAGAAGCGACACGAAGAGAATACACCACCGTCGAGAGGTTGGATAACATTGACAAGTAGTCGGTCTTCAGCCGTAGAAGCTGCCAGGTCCGCTGCAAGAATAGGTGGCACGCTGGCAGGACGCTCATTCGGGATGGCTGTAACTGACTTAGATAGGTCTGTCGATGATTGACCAACGAGGATGTCACCCCAAAGATTATCTCTTTGGCTTATGAGTTTCATACTCGCAGTCTTCCTCAGCTTCCTCCTACCCTCGTCTGCTGGGGGAGCCGTCGCGTCGTCATGCATCCTCTTACCCAAGGAGGCACCACGCTCAAGCTCCCGCCTGATCCAGGCCCCTTTCCCCCGTTCATGCGCTGGTAGTGTCGGGTCGTAGCACTCCTCGTTAAGTATCATGCCTCGCTCGACGCTGTCGTTTAGCCACTCGATAGAGACGGTTCTTATCCCCCACTTCCGAGCAGCGACGTACTTCTTCCCTTCAGGTTTACAGACGATAAGGTGCGTAACGCGCCGAGAAAGATCTCCTATATAGTCGCCACCATTCTTCCTAACCGTCTTTTCTATGAGAATGCGCGTATCATCTTCCCCTGTCAGCATCACAAATAGCGAGTTCACGAGGTAGACAACTTACTGTCCTCGAAACCAGTTAAGCAGCATATAAGTCTTGTTCTCTCTCTTTGCTCTGGGATCGCGCTCTTGGGTATACCCCCGCCTGTTTCGAAAGTTTTCAACTTCCACTCCTCCTCCAGTGCAGTAAAGTCGAAGTCCTTGTCTTCCGTCCATAAATCCCGTACAGCATCGACCCAGCCGGCGGCCATGGGCTTGATATCGGGTCGCTCTCTCGCGACATGGCGGTATTTTGCTGTATCGTAATCGCCTACGATCAGATGAGTTACGTTTGGCGTAAGGTCGTACTTATGAATTCCTCCTAGCTCAACAGTTCGCTTGGCAATTTCTGACTGAAAGGGCACAAATTAGTCAGATGGACTCAACCGGGAATACAGAACATCTAATCGTTGTACATGATTTAAGAATTGCTTACACGTAGATCTGCCTCGATGCTGGTGCAGCAAAGAACGAGCCCGGTAAAAGGCTTAGAGGAATCGAATGGCCTGTCTGGTGCCGGGGAAGAAGAATCCATTATCGGGCAATTCGGCAGAAGGAAAGCATTGTGGTGACCATTAATATACGAGTTTGGGAAATTGTACTCGATATTGGAGTACGATAAGTATATACAATGTAATGTAAAAGGTATGAAATACAAAATATACCTAAAGTAGAGGTAGGTTAGGTACACCTAACCTAAGGTAAGATCGTTAAACTTTAACCTCCACGCTACCTACCCGGGTTAATTGGGTCGCGTGTAAAGTCGCGTTGCGTTATCTTGTATTGTACCTACAATACCTTGTACAATTAGATACACAATAGGTACTGATTACCTTGCGGGGCACTTGGTTATCGCGCGTCGCCTTGGATGTATGTATCGTACCAAGTAGCTGTGGGTCCCAGCCTTTTGAACCTTGGAAACTTCCAAGGTTCTCAACGTCATGTTTGAACTACTTCCTCTCTTTTCACCACCGTATAGTTTTTGATGAGGGGACAAATTAGAATAGCTGAAGAATTGAATTGGAATTTTATAGATTTTTTTTTTTTTTGGATCAATCCTAGGTACCTAGGTACCTAAGGTACTGCTTTATTCTACAGCGGTTTCCACCCGGCCACCGTACCTAATCAGCACTTGAATACACACTCACAGCATAGCGCATTACAACATACAGCGCTCTGTATATACAATATACCTACATCAAAGATGTATATACTCGGTTTCGACGAGTGCGATCGTTCTCTCTCTCTTTCTCTCTCTCTCCCTCTCTTTTTTCTTCTTTTTTTTTGTTCCCTCGGATGACTGGATGGTCCTACACCAAATACTGTCTTAAAGATCGTACGATACACATATTGTGTGTCCTGTTGTGACTCCAGGGCGTTATCCGCGTATTATAATGCTTACTAGCTTGCCTCCTACATCATAATGTGGAACGTCCCCAGCTGCTTGATATTTGCTTATGTTGTAGGTAGTCCTAGGTAGGTTATATTCGCTACATATCCTTCAAGCCTGCTACCATCCTGTTCTAAGCAATTGTCGAGCTATTCCACTTTCTATCCTTAAAGAGTTTCTTCGACGGTTATATAGAAACTACTATCGTGATTCGTCATGCCTCGTTATACGTCTTCCTCATCCTGTTCCCGAGATAGTACTTCCACAAGCACAATGCAGGGAAGTCAACGCACTCGGTTACAAGAACATTCCGACAACAAAGAAGATGTATTAAAATCATCTCTAGTCTTCCTCGGTGCTATTGGGGCAGCCTCTCTAGCAGCTTCCAAGCTTTGGCCTAAAGGTATACTTTACGGCGAAAAGGAATCTTGGGCACAAGAGGCCAAAAAAAAGGTCAAACATGCCATGGGCGAAGATGAACCAAACCACAGACAAGATTGGAGAAGAACACAGAGCGCTGGCCGTGCTTACGCGGACCAAAGACGCCAACGACCGCCTATAACTGAAACAGAAGACGGGATAATGATTACGAGACCCGGCCACCGCAGTATGTACGTGGATACTGGTCGGATTCGACAATATCATGAAGCGGACAATGATCGTGGTAGGCAACGTCTTCGAACCTCCGAGACAGCAGGAGATTCAGCGATGCGCCGAGGACATTAATAGAATTCCGGGCTTCATATTCGGATGGATTCAGGGACTATCAGTATCACGGTAGTTAGCGGTATTTGGGAAGGGGAGGGATGGGATGAATAGATACCTAGGCTAATGTGTATCACGATGAATAACATTAGCTTCTTCATAGATGTGAGTAATAATGAGCAGCAGCATTATGAAAGCGAACAGAGGATATCACAAAGAAAGTTATTCCATCTGGTCTAATTCCTCATCCTGTTTCTTTTTTGATTTATAATACATGATACCTTATATCCGGATATATTCACCTTCGACGGAGTTTTATTACGCGGTACGTAGCGTACAGTGTACCTAAGGTATGACAGTTATGGCAAGTCAAGAATCAGGAACAAAGACGATTTTAGACATGTGGAGAAATAAACTTCTTCGTCCTTTGAATCCGTCTGTTAATAGTTGGCCGATCCCTGTCTAGGCGTTTCTAATCCTTGTCCAATGACGACAACATAATATTTACCTATACCACTGGTCCTGGTCCCGGATACTCCCCTTCGTCACTCACGTCATGTCGCATTTGTCCATGTAAATCCATCGAGGAAGGGATAAAAATGAAGGGCACACCTCCTCTCTTGGGAGGCTTTAGCTGGCTCCCATCTAACACCGCACATTCTACGATAACATAATGGCATCGTCATTCGTTGGAGAACTACTCCGGTTCACTACACTCATTCTTCCGATACCTCAACCATGCTCTGCCGCCTCTCTTTATTCCACATATAAATTTAACCCTCTTGAGCATCTTGGTGGTGTAACCCCATACTTCGAGCCTCAAGATCCGCCCGCGTCGCCGTCACCTCCACAGGGTTGTTCGGTGTCCCGGGCAGCCTATCTGTCTCGCCACGCTGCAATCTACGCCAATGACTACGATTACGAAGCGTACATTGAACCATTTGTATCGAAACTGGAAAATAACACCGCAATCGACTGGAGCAACGTTCCAGCGCTTAACTTCCTTGCTAGGTGGACAGCTCCGCTGACAGACGCGGAACGGGAGCTATTGACGCGTGTAGGCAAGTTAGAAGCGGCACAACTCGGTGTGACACTATCTTTTAGGTATCCTTATCTTAGGGTGCCGTCGCGCGTATGGACATCCTCGGCAGAGCGAACCGCAGAATCGGCCGAGTCGTTCGCGAGGAGCCTCGAGCTGAACGAGGATGGGATCAACGTCGTGAGCATTTACGAGTCTAAGGAAGCTGGTGCGGATAGCCTCACGCCGTATAAGAGCTGTCCGGCTTATTCGCCCTCGTTTGGGAGCGATCAATCAGCAGTCTACCTAGAAAAGTTCACCAAGCCTATTATACAGAGATTAAACGCGATGGCTCCCGGGTTTAATTTTACGGCGAACGACGTATATGGCATGATGGAACTGTGCGGGTATGAATCCGTTATTCGTGGCAGCTCCCCATTCTGCGATCTCGACCTCTTTTCGCCAGATGATTGGCTTGGATGGGAATATACGGCCGATATCATGTACCATTACAATGTGGGATATGGTAATCGGATTTCTGGCGTCATAGGATTGCCTTGGCTTAATGCGTCGGCAAGCCTACTTTTAGAAGAGTCGGCAGGGGGGCAAGACATCTACGTTAGCTTTACTCATCGTGAACTACCTCCTATGGTGTTTGTCGCCATGGGTTTATTTAACAACTCGGAGTTCGGCGGAAGCGAGGCTGCTATTAATGATACAATGCCATTAGATCGTATCAACCACCGACGCGCGTGGAAGAGTTCGCACGTATTGCCATTTCTGAGCAACGCCGCCATCGAGAGGCTAAATTGTTCAGGTAGCTACGGCTACGACAATGGCGATTACTATCGAATACTTGTCAATAGTGCGCCTCAACCATTGCCAAACTGTGCCGATGGGCCGGGTACAATTTGTTCGAGGGTAGGATTTGAACAGTATCTTCAAGAACGAATTGACATGTTCCAAGGATTTTCTGAGAGATGCGGAGTGGACTACGACAACTCGACGGACGTCTTAACGATTTATACGGATTCTGGGGTTGGTAATGGTACTGCTGTCGGGAAGAGGTACAAAGCATTTGGGTAAAAGGCAATTTAGAAATATTTAATGTGTCTAATTATAACATAATTATACTGTGTTTAAAGAGATAGAGAGGGGGGGGGGGGGGGAGGACGAAGAAAAAGAAAACAGAAAATAGAAAACAGAAAATGTCATCATGAAAGATAGCTCTTACCTAGCTCTTACCTAGGGCCAGCACCTACTTCGTACCTTCTACCTAAAACTTTCTACCCCACTATCCAATGCGGGAACTTGTACCGAGGTACAATAAATACAATACCATATCAACCTCCAAAAATGAGGTCCAATTTCGTGAGTAACAACTTCACTGCACCATCAGGCGGCAGGCAGATAAAATGTAAATGCCCAGTGGATCTTTCAGTGCCTGCACGGCATGTACCGCACTAAGGCTCTCGACTATTTACTCGACCAACTTTCTAAATCAGATCACATAGTCTCTCATCTCCTCACAATAATTAGTTCTAGCCTCTAACTTCATCACCCAAAGGACGCGCCGAAGTATGCCTCCGCGAAAATCTATCCAAGAGTTCAAGGAGCTCCTAAGGACCAGTAACAGGGTCTTGGCTCTCTGCGGTGCCGGCCTATCCGCAGCCTCGGGACTTCCAACATTTCGTGGTGCCGGTGGCCTCTGGCGCAATCATGAGCCTACATCCCTCGCAACTCCGACGGCCTTCAAGAGCGATCCCGCACTTGTTTGGCTCTTCTACGCATGGCGCAAGCATATGGCGCTGAAGGCGAATCCCAATCGTGGTCATTATGCCCTTGCCGAACTGGCAAAGAGGAAGGATGACTTTCTGTGCTTGACACAGAACGTCGATGGTAATGCCCCGTTCCTAGTTGACGTGAAACCCCACACCACCGAAAACCTCTGACAATGTACTCTTATCGTCTCAGGTCTGTCGCCACGTGCTGGACATCCCGAATCTAAGCTTCGACTTCTCCATGGGAGCATCCTCGATAACAAATGCTTTAACAAGAATTGCGATTATATCGACCGGGACAACCTAAGCGACCCCGTGTGCCCGGCTCTCGCTCCCGCCGCTGAAGACTACCCGCCCAACCAGACCATTCCCTTACTCGATCCTTCCATTCCCGCGCCATCAGTCAACGTCGAGGATCTCCCGCATTGCCCGAAGTGCCAGACTGGTCTGCTGCGGCCTGGCGTTGTTTGGTTCGGTGAGCCTCTCGATAAGAAGATGCTGAAGGATGTTGATAACTGGATCTATGCTGGACCTATCGATATCGTGCTTGTGATCGGCACAGCAGCCGTGGTCTTTCCCGCGGCAGACTATACGCAACAGGCTATAAATCAGGGGGCCATTATTGTAGTGGTGAATCCTGACCCTGAATCGGGGGAGGGTCTAGAGGATGAAGATTTCTTCTTCCAAGGAGACGCTTCTGAAATATTGCCGAAGCTTTTCGAGGGTGTCATTGGGAAGATGGATGAGAACGGGAAGATTTTGTAAATTCCACAGAATAATACATCCATGTTGTCTTTGATACTTTAACAAGTTAGATACCTTTAGGTAGGTACCGAGGTTAGTATCCAATGAATACTGCGTACACTGCGCAAACAACGATGTGGTTTAAAAGAAGTCAAAAGGACCCCCCCAAAAAGATTTGAAGAAGAAGGCTCTCATCATACCCGACATATATAATGTCATATCGTAGAGAGATTGACTCGTAGAGTCGAAGAATTGGTAGTTATCAAAGTATCCCTCGTTATGGTAGAGCAAGGAAACCTGTTAAGCAACAGTGACAAGGTAACCACTCTATATTCACCTAAACAAGTGCTTAATATAGGGAAGCCTTTATGGTAATAGCATATCTACCTACCTTAGCTAGGTACCTGCCTGGGTACCTAGGTATAAAGCACATAGATAGATGTAACTATGCATACCCTAACCTAGTACTCCACGTATCGCGTATTCAGAGTGGAATCTATAAGTGCCAGAAGGGCCACCAGGATGAATAGCATGATAACAAGGTGAAAATAAGAAGCTGTTATGTAAAAGTGTAACTCTTATACCATCTCCTTCTCCACTCAGTACTGGGACTTATCTCCTTAAGCCTAGTAATGAATACGAAGCGGAGCAAGCATTCCTTGTATATTATAGGGTCTAGGTCGGCCGGTAGCACCACAGGCTCAACATGTTTTTTTTTGTTTTTTTTCTGGTACCTAGACTCTACCCGCCCTCTCAAAACTGCATACATTCCGAAGGGGTATTGCTCTGATATGTACTACCCTACACCTTGGACGAGATCCGATCTCTCATTCCATGAGACCCTTATCAGGCTATCACAGACAGGCGCATAACTGAGATACCACCCTCCTGCCGGATCCGGCCTAGGCGGAGTGGTATTCGCGGAGGATGGGCGGGAGATCACCCCGGACTCGGCAAGTCGATACAACTTAAGTGGCCGGGACCTCAAAATTGCGAACCCAGTGGTAAACAGTGAGAGACAGTGGGAGGTACCTTGACGTCTTAACCCATGTCACCGTAGCATCATAGCGTAGCACGCAATTGCAATATGTAAAGATTTATTTACTTACTACTACCTTGATGTTTATATATTAATTTGCTCGAAACTCCCCTCTCCTCTCACGGAGTGATCCAGGACATCCATCTCGTTTGTTCTTCGCCTTCAGTTTTCTTGGCGAGGGAGGGAAGAAAAATAAACAGGCAACAAGAAGCAAAAAAGGACTCCCCCCCCGTGTGTAAAGCCCCGCGAAAGGGAAAAGCCACCATCATGCGCTCCCTTTTCGTCCTCTTCGCCTCGGCCGCGACGGCCAAGGTGATGGACAGTGTCGCCGCTGTCCCTAAGGGCTGGACAGAAGTTCGTCAGGCCTCTCCTGATGAGCCTGTCACCTTGCGCGTTGGTCTCAAGCAGCAGCATGCGGCCGCGCTAGAACGGGCCGTCCTCGAGATTTCTACGCCGGGAAATCCCAAGTACGGCAAGCACTTGTCGCGCAACGAAGTTCGGGCTTACACAGCGCCGAAGGCGAGTGCTGTCTCTTCCGTTTCCGGTTGGTTGGCCAGCAGCGGCGTCAAGTCCACGGTGAACAACGATTGGATCACCTTCATGACGGACGTGAAGACTGCGAACGACCTTCTTGACGCGAACTTCGCCTGGTACCAATACGAGAAGGGCGGCAGTCCCAAGCTGCGGACACTGTCGTACAGCATTCCTGACGAGCTTGTGGAGAACATTGATCTCATCCAGCCAACCACTCGATTCGGCCAGCTCGGCGCGAAGAGGTCAACCATTTTTGAGATGCTGCCCCTCGAGCCTGAGGAGGAAGATGACGTGAAGGCAGCCGTGGCAGCCGATGCCGCCGACTGTAACCCTTCGAGAGTTACACCCGCCTGTATCAGGTCGTTGTACAATATCAATTACACCCCACCGACCGAAGGAAATCTAGTTGCTTTCAGCTCTTACTTGGAGGAATACGCCCGTTATTCGGATCTCCAGTCCTTTGAGACACAGTATTTACCGGCAGCCAAGGGCCAGAATTTCAGCGTCGAGTTGGTCAACGGAGGCAAAAATGGACAGAACAGCAATGACGATAGTGGTATGTTTTGATCCGTGTCGGGAACTACCGGACGATTTGACAGTGGCCAAAACTAACCTTTTACGTAGGGGAGGCAAACCTTGATGTGCAATACATATTAGCCGCCAGCTACCCTATTCCTATCCTTGAATATAGCACTGGCGGTCGCGGGTGAGTTTTTAATCCTTTCTAATACCTAGCTTGGAACCTAGGTAGCTGACAGCTTATCAAAAGACCGCTTGTGCCTACCCACGACCAGCCCGGGCCCTCGTCAAACGAGCCCTACTTGGAGTTTCTGACTTACCTTCTCGACCAGGACGACTCTGCTCTGCCTCAGACGCTTTCTACCTCGTACGGCGAGGAAGAGCAGTCGGTACCGGCAGAGTATGCACTAAGGGTATGCAATCTCTTTATGCAACTCGGTGCCCGTGGTGTGAGCGTGCTGTTTTCATCCGGTGACTCTGGACCAGGCGACGCGTGCATCAGAGAATCCGACCAAGCACCCTACTTCCAGCCCACATTCCCCGGAGCATGTCCGTACGTTACAGCCGTCGGCGCTACTTACAACGTCGGGCCTGAGCAGGGCGTAAGCTTTTCCAGCGGCGGTTTCAGTACGCTCCACCCCCGGCCGGAATGGCAGGCAGACGCTGTCGATGCCTACATAGATTCAATAGGCTCAACCTATTCTGCGTACTTCAACTCATCTAACAGAGGGTTTCCCGACGTTGCAGCTCAGGGCAGCCGATTTGTGGTCGTCGACAAGGGCAGGACCGCACTCCTATCAGGCACGAGCGCTTCGAGCCCCGTCTTCGCTGGCGTAGTAGCTCTCCTAAACGCTGCTCGAAAGAGCCAAGGTCAGCCGCCGCTAGGTTTCCTCAACCCGTGGCTGTACAACAACAGTGCCGCTTTGATAGATATTACATCTGGCTCCGGAGTTGGCTGTTCGGGTAACTCTGCATTCAGGAGCGGCGCGAGATGGAATGCTACCGCCGGATGGGATCCTGTTACAGGATTGGGTACCCCTGATTTTGGAAAGCTGCTTGCCGCTGCTGCACCGGGAGTAGAGAACGCGTAGAGAAAAGGCTTTGTATACCTACTGCAACTAAGCGAAGACACTTCTAGGACCCTTGTAATTACGAGTCCCCGTAAATAGCAAATCAAATCATTACTTGCCAACTTTCTTGCTGAAATGTTGCTGCCTAAATCCTACGCTGCAGTTCCAGCTCACTGTAAAATGCAGGAGCCCGTCGTTCTTATTTGGTTGTTTGAGACCTACTGGCGCTGGAGAGCCAATATGAAAATTGGTGGCTGTGTTAGATAGGGGCAGCAAGTAACTAAATACAGGTATCTAGCATACTTGTGCCGCAATTTGGTTGACTTACTGCTCGTCGAGATCGCGGCCAGCTATCCCCCCCTTTCGTAGCACGCCGGTACCTACCTAGGTACATATAGGTAAACATCTGGGCTAACATGCATGTAATGAGAAAAGAACTCTTGGAAGCACTGAGCTCCTGTTGTCCTTTCTGTCCCAGCTTTCACTCTCACAACTACGGCCCTCATCTATAACTGTATTGAACACGCCGTGACCAGACGCTTAAGTCCGTATTCCTTGCACAAAACAGCCTCCCCTACCAAATACCACCCGTATGGTTTTATGTGGCTGGGCTTTGAGAGTTGGAGTTGTGGCATGGCGAGCTTGAATCTGGAACTGCGTTCTATTCAGTATATGTGTAGCAGATAACTACCACCGGTCTCAGCTCGGGCGAAGGCTTCTTCTGCCACCGTGGTTCATCCTCTGCGCTACGATCCTTGTTTCCTTGTTCTCTTCCCCTAGGGTCCCTGGCTGGAGGGGAAAATTAGATGATGAAAATGAAGTTGAAGGCGAAAAAGGGAGGGTCAGGCTACCATAGCGACTTATTAACCAAGTAGACAACTAAAGGCAAGTAAGAAGGCTGGGTCTGCCATTTTTACTAATTGTGAGATTGATAAAGGTAAATCATTCATGAAATGCTAGCCTGCTTCCCTTCTGTATACCTGCCTTGAATGTATCAGGAGCCCGTCGCTAGGTAGTGTAAGGGTTCGGAAGATCGCCATCAAACCGCTACACTACCAAAAGGTAGAACGATGTCAACTCGAGGAATTGATGTTTCTATTCAGGTATAATATAGAAAAAAGCAAGACCATATATATAAAGTACAATGTAACGAAGAAGCAAAGAAGTTCGTTCTAGACCATTCCATCGGCTAGGAAAAAAGAGGAACTAGGTTAAACATCACGCCAAGAGCCTTTCTACTACCTTTCTATTAATCCCAGTCTCCAGATCCCATGTAGACGGTAGAGCTGTCTACATCCTTTTGCATGTCATCGATGTTCCACGGTTCGTACTTATATCCGGGCGGATAGTTCGGCGGCACTGTGTCGACCTGATCGAATGGAATTCCCTGTCTGATAGTTTCGGCCATCTTCTCGTAATTTTCGTATGCGTATTCTTCGGGATCGTGCTTCCAAATCCATCTTGGCAGCTTAGGCTGCGCTAGCTTCGGGTTGACCTTGACTTTCTCCCAGTCGGTGTGTTGGAGAAGTTCAGCATTGGTGAATCCCATCTTCTGCGCGCAGGAACACCGGATGAAGCGGAGACGCACATGCGTGCTTACGGCCTCTGGTACGTTCTGCTTCCCTCCAATCTGGAGGCAAGAGGCCAAGGAGACGGCATCCTCGATAGCCTGCGTAGCGCCGTTGCCCGACGCGGGCAGGAAAGAATGTGCAGCATCGCCAATTACAACAACGCGAGCTCCGGGCGAAGTCCAAGTTGGCCGAGGATTGCGCCAAAATAATTCGAAGTTGACGATGGTCTTGGGTGGCATCAGCTTGACAAGCTCTTTAATCCTAGGATCCCAAGTGGCTTCGCCTAGCCCTTTATCGATGTTGTTTAACACATCGTCTGATTCGACAGTGTGAGTCCAGCTTTCCTCCTCAGAGCCGGTGATCTGTACCTGATCAGCATGGCGCCGAGCTGAGCATTGGCTATGCATCACCTACATCGTGGTTCATAATCCACACGCATGTCTCCCGACGAATCAGGACCATGGCGTACGTTCCGGGACTAGCGGGATCGCAGTTATTAGCCAAGCAACGCCCTGTATGGGAATAACACATAGTAGAAGCGCCACATACCCAAGCCATGTCCTAACCATTGGCTCGTCGTTATTTGGTCCACCCATCTTCAAGAATTCTTTGAGCTTGGGGTTCTTATCTAAGTGGTATGTTGGGAAAGCTGCTCGCCACATGGCTCTACCTGCGCTCATCGCCCTGACTTGTCCACCTACCAGCTGTTGGGCCTTGGAACCTACACCGTCCGCCGCAATCACGACGTCGGCTTCGAACCAGTCGCCTTTGTCAGTTATGACGCCAGCCTTCTGGCGCTCTTGGTCCTCATAGTAGTCAACCACGCGCTGGCCGAATTGGATTTGAATCCCTTGCCTTTGGACTTCATTCAGGTACATCCGGTAGATGAGCGGCCGCATCTGAAAAGCTCCAGGGGGAGTGTTCGGATCCATACCAGCCTGCCGCAAGCGGTCGGCTACCTTCAGTGGCGTTATCATCCGTTCGCCGCCATGCTTGAAGGTCTCGATCCACGCATTGTTCATAGAGATGAGATCATACTCTTTCGATAACTCAGGCCAGTGACGGAAGAACTTGGTAGCGCTGTGGCCCATGAAGTACATATCGCCTGGACCGGGCCGAAAAAAAAACACAAAGTCACAGTCTCAGCATAGTGTACCTAGTGTATTGCAGGGGGAGGGGGTAATGGTGGTGTCTATCTTCAGCCACATACCTGCGGTATTAATGTCATCATGGCGCTCAATAATGCGCACGTTGTGTCCCTTGCGCGTGCATTCAATGGACGCCGTGAGTCCCGCTAGCCCGGTTCCAACAATTAAAACATCGATACCCGACGGCGGATAAGATCCTACCGGTCTACAGTCGCTATTATGAAGGGAACCCATTTTTGTGTGAAATGCTTGGCTTGAGGCTCTTGAACTCGTGAGAAATCTTAAGCTCTTAAACTTATATACCCGCTGATGCTTGATGCTTGGGTGCTTGGATGCTCGGAAAGAGAAGAGTGTATGGTCGAATGAAGTGGACAACAACTGTGCCCTCGGAGCCAACTGCTTCTTGGCCACTTTTTCCTTTCCAGCGACGATGCTACGCTATCGAGAATATAATATATATATATTATATAAAAAATATCGAGAAAGGTAGTCGTACACTACGGAACGACGGGTGTTACCATGAAGCCATCAGCATACTTTTCTTCTTTCGCTTCTGACGCCACTCGGCCATTAACTTAAAGTCTGCAGTCGTCGCGGCGGTTGATGTGCCCTACTTTGTGCCGACCTCTTATTCCTGCTCGGACCCGAAGCGTATTCCTGACCACCCAAACGCAATGTGCTGGGACACGCCATTGGCTCATTTTCACTTCAGCATATGTCAGTACAATCATACTTACAGCATACATGCTTAATATCCTACGCGTCGGTATACGCGTTTAAAATCCTTGTCGGCACTGAGCCTAAGAAAACAACCTACTCGTAACAGTTATAAAAGTAAACATGATACCATTTACGGATATATTGGACGACTATCGAAAAATCAATACCGACGCATGCGGCTGAAGATAGTTTTTTTTTTAGACCGCCAAGTTAGTTTCATTTCGATCATCGGGTTAAGGGAGATCTGTGCACACATATTAGACTTAGGATAGACGGACCTTATGTGGAATTGAATAGTGGCGAGCCGCCGACGGGCTGGTTTCACGACGTACGCCCACCGCGATGGAACATAAAACGTCTTTTTCTTTTTTTTTTTTCCTTCTTCTTTGAACGGGCTAAGTCGTATCAACAACCTCTTTTAAGTTATGTTACAAAGTCTTGATTGGGCTACCTACTCATCTCTAACAGTCACCCGCCTACCCTCTATCTACCCTCCATCAACCCTATGGACCATTTACATATGATAGATTGGTGACTTCATGCACACTTATGTGCCTACGCATGTAAGAATGCCCACCTGCGATGTATGCCATATGCCTTATGCGGGAAGGTATGCAGACTCGATGATTTAGCTATGTGTACGCGAGCCGTACATACATAGCCCACGCCGATGTATCGTATGGTACAATGCGATTGCTATTCAAATCCCGGCAGCATAGCTCAAACATAATAAACACAGTAAATGTTTTCACTTGCGCATAAACTAGTGGGTAAACACCAGCGCCTCTGTCTCTATATGGTTTCAATATTTAGGTATATATTAAGAAATACTCAGCCTCATAGCCCCTGATATGCTTCTATTGCCATCTCGTAATGATATATAAAACTGCATATACCTAGAAAAGTACCATAATCGTAACTATCACCATCATGACTTAATCCCGTCACGCGGTACCATGTGCCAATCTTCTCTTACCACCTATCAACGGATGCCTACCTGCTGTCCGGACTTTTTTTGACCGGACTTGACTATTTTGAGTGATATTCTACGACATATGCAAGTGGCTTCCCGGCCTATTGATTTTCTCCCTGCGATCTCATTGTTGCCACGACGAAATCGGGCAATGAGCCCTTGAAGATCCTTGGCTATCTTGTATGGAATGTTTCGGACCTCAAGCCCTCGAAGCTATTCTTGGAAGTACCTTATTTCCAGAAAAATGTAAACTTTAAAAAGCATAATTCCATATGCATAACTAGATACGATGGTAGCTAATGCCCGGTCATACTTTGATGTAAGCCTGAGAAGGGGACACCCGGTTAAGAGTTGATACATCACAGCATCGTCCTTCGACGCCCGACGGTTCTTTGCCATCCCACCCCATCGAAGGTAGATACTACAAGTAGATTTATCCTTAGGCCGATTAGCGCTATACTACATAGTTTAAATCTTGTGAAAGCCCTACCGATACGTCTGGTCCGGAAAGCGTTCTTGTCAGTCCGTTCCCGCAGTCCTTTCTCAGTTTACATTTCTGCTATACTCGCACATACGACCGACACCTTGTTTCTATAGAGCGGTTGATCATGCAACTGTTTACGCCGACAGCGCTCTGCCTCGCCCTCGTCGGCGCGGTGGTATTCCACTTGGTTAGGTTGTTCCGAGAGATCAATCATCCGCGCAAGATACCCGGACCTACATTGCTACCGTACATTGGTCGCATTCATGATCTCCCGATCCAGTTTATGTGGTTGAAGTTTAAGGAATGGGCCGACCAGTATGCCGGCACGGATGGCTTCTACTTCACGGAGATGCTCGGGGCAAAGTTTTTGGTCGTCACGAAGGAGAGGATAGCCGAGGAGCTCTTAGTGAAGCGCGCGAAATACAACTCGGATAGACCCATGGTAAGGTCCTTATTCGACTCGAAGAGTACATTCGGATCGATGGAGTATCTCCCCCTTATGGGAAAGAACCGTGAGTAATCTAAACACATTGAACAAAAAAACCTCTTTGCTAAGATGTGGCTTAGAATATTGGTCTCGGCAACGTAAATTCACCCATTCCTACCTCACCGAGGCGACCAACGCTCATTACTATGGTGTCATGTACCATGAGGCTAAGCGCTGGCTCACTCGGCTGATCGAGAACCCTGACGACTTTGAGTATTCCTTGGAAGATATGTCATCGAAAATCATGTGCCAACTCGCCTGGGACGACATAAATCTTAGCGAAGCCTGCACCAAGAGCGCATGGGGTCTTTTGACGCAGATGTCGCCGGCGGGACCCATTACTAACGTTATAACCCCCTTGTGGCATCTGCCCACAATGATAAACCCGTGGAAGATTGCCGAGCACAAACGACACGACGAACAGCAGGCGTGGTGGATGGAACGTATAGTGACCACGCGCAAAAACCTCGAACAGGGTCGACAGAGACCTTGCTTCACCAGGCAATATCTAGAAAGAGGAGAGAAGCGCTCAAATATCTCTGGTGACCGTGAAGCTTCCTCCGTCATAGGAATGATGGCTCTTGTTGGCATCTTCACCGTAGTCGGTCCTTTATCGTACTATTTAGTGTCGATGATACACCACCCAAAGTGGCAGGCGACCGTACAGAAAGAAATTGACGAGGCTTGCGAAGGGCGTATGCCGACTCTTGACGATGTGCCCAAGCTTCCAATTCTCCGGGCTTGTATTAAAGAGACCATGCGATGGAGGCCAAACGTGCCGACAGGTAAGCCGACATCACAAGGCAAAAGTTTAGCATAGCGACTAACGTACTACTATCAGGAGTCGCACACGAGATGGAGGCTGATGATGAATTCCGAGGCTACTTCCTCGCTAAAGGAACGAGGATCCTCCCACTAGACTGGTTTGTGAAACCTTTTAAATCCTTTTAATGCCTCTAGTGTCAAAATGCTAAAAGCTGTGCAGGGCATTCCTTCGAGACCCTGAAAAGTATCCCGATCCTGATAACTTCCGGCCCGAACGTTGGTTAGAACCGGGATGGCCGACTTACCAGGAACCGCTCAGCGCGTACCCGACCATTAAGGGCCTGTCGTCATTTGGTTGGGGACAGCGTCAATGTCTAGGACAGTCGCTCACCCAGGACGAACTCATTGTTGCTTGCGGCGCACTTGCTTGGTGTTTCAACCTTAAACGAAAGAAGGATCCAGTCACACAGGAGGATATACCAGTGGCTACTAACAAGTCGAATTCTTTACTGATTATCAAGCCGGATTCTTTCCAGATGGCGTTCGAACCTAGGAGTGAGGCTCGGAAGGAGGAGGCTATCAGGCTATGGGCCGAATCTGATGCGGAGTGCCGACGAGAAAAGGAAGAGTTCCTCAGAGCTGCGGATGAGAAGAACCGAAAGATAGAAGCTGTATAAGTTATGTGACACATTGACGGCGACGTTGAAGTTGTATGAATTGGTATAGATTGCACCAGATAAGTAAGGGTTCAAGCTGGACGTTGGGAATTTTTAGATGGCTGGACCTACGGTCGTTATAACTTAAAACATTTCAGAGTGTATTCCAGTATTTAGCCCGAAATACTTGAGGTACCGCCTACTTGCAATATAAATGAGGTTATAGGAGGTTATAACTTATAAGTTATATTTTTATGGCCTAACATTCAACGTACCTATAGCATTTTACGAAACTTTTTCTTTGAGAACTTCTGTTAATCAATTTTTAAATTTTTACATTCGTAATAATTCTTACGTACGTAAAGATGAATATTTGTTAAACAAAAACATACCTTAGAAGAAAAAAAAAGGGGGGGAAGCCTTGCATACAATGTCGGAGACTACAATTCCTTGAGCTGCGAAATATAAAAATAGTCAACGTAAAATAAGTGCATTAGTGTTACCTATTAAACCTTCGCATGGCTTTAGCAGAAATGCGTATTTAGGAGTAAGTTATAACCGGCGATATATAGTAAATGGTCATAGGGATTGGAAAACCCAACTGAATTCGGTTATAAATCTCCGTGTTGTTGGTCCTTAGAAAAAGTCTTACCTATAAAGGACGAACGGACGGAGCTACGGCCACTTCTACGTCCGATATTTTGTTTGGGCTCGCTGAAGCAAAGCAGGTGAAGGTAACGAGGTTACATTGGGAATTCGTACATACTAGGTACATAGGTACTTAGTGGCTGCCATACATCGTCAGAAATTGACGTGTCGACCAACGCAAGCTTCGGTGACTGGATGCACCTGTGAAGTTTGTTAAGGTTTGTAGGGCTTTTGTACCACTTACAGGTAGGTACCTCTTAGGTAAATAGGATTTTAAGCTTTTCGGCACCGATTCAATACTAAGGTCTTGTGTGTGTAACCGTAAGCACCGTGTGCCTCCGTTGTTTCCCCCGTGTGGTTTCCCCTTGTTCCCTCCCCCCCCCTTTTCTTTTTTAATAGGTCTTAACGCCTTTTATAGTCCTTTCGTCAATTAGCATCTGGGCGCTGAGGCCACACAAAGACACTTCGACACATGATTCCCTAAAAGGCTTCCCCAATATCTGTCCCGTAGATCTGATCCTTGAATCTGACTCCGTCGAAAGATGTTTCATCATCATGTCATGCCACCTAGGCGGATTGATCGGATCGAATGTTAAACAACAAGCTCCGACTTGCAATGTCCCGCCCCGAAAATAAACATTGAAGATAGCATCCTCTCGGCACGGAGGACGACATAAAATATCTGACATATATATTCTATTGTCAATCCGACGACGGTTGACTGAAGGTCGTCACTAAACGTCATCATCACCCTCTACAAATCAAGTCGATCCCAACCTAGCAACCTTAACACAATCATCAACCATGGCTGTATCCCCTGAAGCTGTTCTCGGAACTACCATCGCATTTTCCTTCATCCTCTTCGGTAAGTAAAAGATAGCCACCAACAGAAAAAAAAAGTCGACAATCTGGTGTCATCAATGGCCACATTAGCAGATTAATGCTAACCTTTTGGGGCTTTATAGGAAATGCTATTACCCAGTCATTCATGGGTGTTCCCGCCTTGCTGGTCGACTTCCCACCGCCGTCGTCGCCTGAGCATCCAGCTCGCGCTCGATTGCTTGGTCGTCAGTGGCCCGTATTCTGGGTCGTGGGTAATCAATTCTTCAGGCCCATCAGCACCTTGGGCATCTTCGGCTACGCCTATACGTCATGGGTAGCCTCGTCTCAGGGGCCGAATGGCAGGCTTGGTGATTGGCGGCCATACGCCGTCTCGGCGTTGTGCCACCTCATCACGGTCGTCCATTCCGCGGCCAACATGCAGCCCATCAACCAAAAGATCGATGCGCTGCGTGAGAACAAGGGCAAGGTTGACCCTAAGCAGGCCGAGAGCTACGCTCGGAAATGGATTAAGTTCAACACCGTGCGCCTCATCACCCCGGTTGTTGCCGGGTCGCTGGCTCTCTTCCAACTTCTAAGGCCAAACTAAAGTATTAGAAGAAGATGAGGGGTGCTCTCCAGTTTCGTGACGTTTAGGAACCTCTTATGGGACCGGATGCCTAGTGCTGGTACATGCTGCGCAACTTACGCGTAACTCGCAGTAGGCCTTTCTCCTATACTTTCTTCTGACTCAGATTGTTAGGGGCTCTCCCCCTATACTACATGTTATTGAAGGCAAAAAAAGCTGCTAGAGCTTTGAGGCTATAGTGAGGGCGAGGAAGGGAAACCATTAGATATTGTTAGAGGGACATTCAATACAACAATTCTATCATGCCATACCACCATCTTGTAGTCTTGTGTGATATTTGTGTATGTAACCATGCGAGGTACTATGAGTGTACCACTCATGGGTCAGTAGATTGTAATATCAATTGTGCTAACAATTTCCTTTTGGCTCAGTGATGTAGGTCTGAGAGGTGCCTATAATATACATGTACTGTACTGTTAATTAAAGCATTGTAATTGAAAGTGCCCTATGCGTCCTCTTTATGGTCATTATTACGACTCACTTGTATAGGCGCATTCATGATAGGCACAGAAATCCATAATAGCTACAGAAACAACCACCATTGATTATGCCTCAAAGCAAGAAGACTCACATGTAAGGCTCACATGTAAGACGGGGATAGAATTTCGGCGACGGTAACTTAGATATTTTGACAGAACTCAAACGCGCATAAAGATTGTACCGAGACTTTGCGAACAATACAAGAACGGAAGAGCTAATACCAACTATACTGAATAAAGTTGACTCAAACCTCCCTTAGAAACTCAAAGGATGTCCCCCCCGACCCAGATACAGCAAAACTATTACCGTGACAATCTGTCCTAGTCCCAGCCCAAATAGTAGCTTCACCGACTTAGACCCTGTTGTTTCGTCTCTTGCCCCCTTCTGTGTCTTCATCGGACCATTAAGCTTTGAGTAGTTCACGTCAAAGTTTTCGGGTGAGTGTTTCCTGGCCATCTCCAAAGCCTTTGCGCTGTCTACAAACTCCGTGACCCTGGAAACCTGAGTCCCGTCGGGGGATAGCTGGATCATCATAACGCACTCGTTTATCCACTCCCCGGCTCCCCCCTTGAGTATTCCTTGCATTCGTGCGTGCACCACCGTCATGTTTGCTGGTCCGTCGTCGACAATAGACTTCGGGATCATCTTAAACTCGTCGAACACGTTGAAGATTCCCGCCGCGTGCTGGGCGAACGCATCTCTATTCCGTGATGCCATACCTAGGCTTTCTGGTAGCACCTGATGGTGGAAGTCGGGAGTCGTTGATTGGAGTAGTTGAGGAACTGAGAGACTCCCATAGCCGTCTAGAAGTGTATTCACGGTGTTGCGCCGCCGAGTCCACGCCTCGTCCATGATGATGACCGAGAATGTGTATTCTCTAAACGTAGTATAAGTCTAGGTGATAGTTGACAGCTTTGTTCGTCAAGCGAGGCTGGCCTGGCATGGCATGCAATACCTCGGACGGGAGGGACCTAAATAAATCCTTCAGTCTTTTCGCAAGTCCCCAAAGAAGGGACTGTGCCATGTTCTATGACACGAAACGTTCCGCGTAGGTTTGGAAGCGGACACTGACAGCTTCGGGCACCGAGAAAGTTTTGATGCGACATCATCACCACCATCATCATTACTGTTATCTTTTGCTTAGATACGTAGACCGAAAAGGGGGGGTTAGCTAGACTAAACTCTGATATGCGGACGTATGGTGAACGCGATTCTATTTGACGATCTACATAGTCCCACGCCGTGGCTGCTGACCTCCTCCGCATAACTGCCGCACTACTAACACATCGTCGATCAGATCTAACCAATAGCCCAACATGACCAAAGTCCTTCTCATCACTGGTGCCACAGGAAAGCAGGGGGGTGCAGTGATAAATGCACTTCTAAACCAGGTTACCAGTAAATTCACGATACTCGCTATCACACGCGACATCGACAGCATCAGCGCCAAGAATCTCGCCCATAAATCTCCTTCTATCAAGCTCGTGCAGGGTAATCTTGATGATGTGCCCAGCTTATTCCAAGAGGCTCGAAAAATACACCCCCAACCTATCTGGGGTGTCTATTCGGTCCAGATATCCATGGGAAAGGGGGTGACTGTTGAGAGCGAAGTTAGGCAGGGCAAGTCCCTCATTGATGAATCTATTAAAGCCGGCGTCAAGCACTTCGTTTACAGCAGTGTCGAGCGTGGCGGCGATGAAGAGTCGTGGGATAATCCAACTCCTATACCACACTTCCAGAGCAAGCACCATATTGAGCGGCACCTCCGAGACGTCACCGGGCCGGGAAAGGCGGGCGTAAATATGGGTTGGACAATTCTGCGTCCGGTAGCTTTCATGGATAATCTAGCACCCGGTTTCCCAACCAAGGTTTTCATGGCTGCGCTCCATAATCACTTGGGGAACAAACGTATGCAATGGATCGCCACGTCGGATATTGGCGCCTTCGCCGCCAAGGCGTTTGCTGACCCGGAGCGGTGGAATCGGAGGGCTATTGGACTCGCAGGCGACGAGCTATCATGGGAACAGCTTAATGCCTCATTTGCCAAGGCGACAGGGTTCCCCGTGCCGGTGAGCTACTGGTTCTTCGGGAGCGCATTGACATACATGGTCACGGAGATGGGCCTTATGATTGGATGGTTCGCAAGTGATGGCTATAAGGCAGATGTCACTGCTCGGCGCAAGGATCATCCAGAATTGCTGACGGTGGAGGAATGGCTAGTCAAAGAAAGTCCGTTTGAGACAACCCATCGCCGTTGATGGATGTGCCGATCCGTATCGAAATGGATATAGCAAGCATTAACGGGTATGTTAATAGCTCTCAAGATATCGAGACCAGCGAAATGCAGGACTTGGAAACAGTTTTAGTAGCGCGAGTTTACACATCACAAATTGATCAGATCATATAGCTTTCTTTGATGAATCAGGAACTTTCAATGCAAGGGTACAAGGTGCAAGGGTTCTTGATAATATTGTTGCTATACCCCCCTTTACAGCAGAATTGTAAAGACTTGAGAGCCATCGCCAGCGCAAGGGGCAGAATCAAGCCTACCATCACCCGGCACGATACACGTTGCATTTCGTTCGCTCTCTGGCGCGAAGACTAGACTCGTTTCGCCAGTGAACGGCACCAACTGGCCATTGTTGGTTTCGCCCTCTAGGTAAGTATTAGCATCAGAAAATATTGTAGAGTCGAAATAGAAGAGTAAAAAACAGACCTCCAGCAGCTCGCCCCCCACATGAGAAGATTGTTACCGTATCGCCGGCCGGGCGTCGTCCGTCAAAGCTAATACAACCGTTCGTCTAGACCAATATCAGTACTGATTAACAAGCATGAATGGCAAGACCGAGTCTAGCTTACCAAGCTGCTCACTATCAAGGCTGAGTCTTGGGCGTTATTGTGCTTTCCAGCCGTGATAAGGTCAAACTTTTCGTTAGGCGTCCCGCCGCACTCTACCAACGATACGGGAATAAGGTTCTCGCGAAAGTCGCCGGCAGTTGGGTCGATGAAGAGGCACTGCCCATTCGGCGCCTTTATGCTGACCGAGGTGAAAGCCCGCGTCGCCGTATCATCCCGCTGATGGGCCTCCGCGACGGCGGTGGGTTGTAACACGCCACCGGCACGAGATACTGGAACAGCCTGCGTGGGGTTCGGGATTCCTCCAGCGCCTGAATTCGTCGATACAACCTGCGAAGAAGTAACATCCGAGACTGGAGTCGTTGTCGCAATTACCGTCGTAATAGCCGTCGTTGTAGTCGAATCAAATGTAGACGTGGTACTCACTTGCGGGTTAGTCGATGTAGGTGAGACTTCCGTTCCGCTTGATATACTGCTAACGGATGCAGGTGCATCATCAAACGTAAACGTCTGGTCGGAACTTCCAGCGACACAGGGAGCAACATCGACGGCATCGCCCTTGACGGTGAAGCAGGACTGTTGGTCATTTTTGGGCGAAAATGTCAGAGGCCCATCGCTACCGTCGAAAGGGAAGAGTTGGGAATCCGTGACTTCGCCACCACCGTCCGCCCTCCCACCACAACTAAAGAGGATGACTTGGTCACCAGCTGCACGTCGTGGATCAAAGTTAAAACAAGCATTGGTCTGGAGATTGATTAGTAAATATCTTAGATATCCTGGTGATATGGTAAGTAGGATGTTTTTTTTTAAAAAAAAAAAAAAAAAAATTTTCAAGGCACGTACCAACGTGCTAACCACCAACATGGAGTTTTCAGCGTTATTATGTTTCCCTGCGGTAATAATATCCCATTCCTGTCCGTCAGTTGCGCCACATTCGGCCACTTGTATCGGAGTGAGGTTTGCCCGGAAATCTCCCGATAGCTCGTCAACAAATAAGCATCGCCCATCGGAAGTCTATAGTACATGCCGTCAATACAAGATGCCATTTACCATCGGAATGCTGTCTTACTCGTATCTTCGTCCCCGAGATCGCCCTAGTCGCCGTGCCGTCTAGCTGCTGGGCCTCTTCAAAGGCCTCCTTGTTGAGTTCAGTTACTATCTTTCGAAACAAGCCTCGAGACGCGATAGGCGACGTAGTTACACACCGCATGTAAAGAAAGGCGATGATAAGAGAATACATGATGTCGTTAACCAGCAATACCTTAATCTTTCCGAAGAACCAAAACGAATAAAAACAGGTCCTGCAACTATACCTAAAAGATTTCAAGCAAGATGGAAATAAAACAACCTGCGCTGCAGGAATGAGTAAAGAATTGAATAGGAAAAAAAGAAGCGAATGTCAAGAAACTGCCCAAGACCTGACCGGCGATGTCGAGACAGATGGTGAGAGCAACAACATCGTATGGCCTCCTCCTTAGGCACAGAGCGGTATAAGTACCTACTAAGCGCTGCATTGTGAGCTTACTATTACATACGGACTTTTCGGCGTTATAGAGAAGGGGGCTCGTCAAGGAGGCGATAACGAACTCCCTATTTTAAAATGAAAAGTTCCTGTCGAGTTTCATGGCGAACTCCCTGCAAGCCTTTTTTGGTGAACCCGCGCGTCTATCTTAGCGCCGCGAAGCCTAAGCCAAGAATATCGGTAGCCCTTATAAAAATCAAGCAGTCAATCCAGTCGATTGAGGGTCGCAGAGAGGGTCAATATGCGGTACGCTCGGGGTTAAGCTGACTTGATGAAACGACGCCCGTCACAGACGCAATGATCGTCACTAGGATCAAAGATCGTTTACATGGTAGTCGGGCTTTATTTTCATCTGGGGTTCTTGAAAGTTTCAATACGTTTTGTCCTCTGTTTTGAAATATAGGAGGTAGGTAACTAATGATTTACCCCGGAATTTAAAACGATTATTCTTCTATTTCATGGAGAGTTCAATTCCGCAATCATACATGCGCGCCTATATATACTTTTTACTTAGCTGAAAATAGGTTTAATACTAGGACCATGCTACGAAACAATATGACCTTTTTCAAACAGATCTCTAACGCAACTCTCAACTTTTTTTTCTTTGATGTTAGATATATCTAAGTCTTGGATGAATGCGACGCGCAGGTTTGGTTTGGCACTGATGGGGTACTTTACACCCTTCCTATCGCTCCTCCGTTGATACCTTAAGGTAAGTGTCTTCTAGTTTCACAGCGGAAATAACGCTCTGCTCTTACTTCAAAACTCATAATAGCATACTGCCAACGTTCCTAATTATTGAGTATGATAATGACTACCCAAGCAAGTGAATCAACGTTCGCGCAATACGTCCGTAATCAGAACCACTTACAGAATTCGCTTGTGCTATGATGGTATGGCAGGACAATCGAAAATATATCACAACTTCCCCAATCACTACCTATGGTTACCAACTTGTCACCTCATAAGTTAGCCTATGCAGAACAAAGTCCTGGAGCTAACCAGTCGCATAATATGAATGTTAGGCATTGTTCGCCAGGTAGATCTGCCTTAGGTACCTCATTTCTTGGCGTTGTGCCAGCTTTAAATAAAATGTTGATGGGTATAGCTCCATCAATCAACGTAACTTAAAGAGTCTCGAATCTATGATAACTTTTAAGAGTAGATACATATCCATTCAGAATTAACTGATAAGGTTTATGATGTAAGTCCAAGAATAGAAGTCCAATACACCAAGAGTACAGCATCTAGTCGTCTGGTCTGAGACTAGGGTATATGCGTACCTACTCATGGTAAGGCCATGTACTTTATGGTAATTATCTAGGTAAAGTTCACTTGTCATGGTATTGTGATATGGCGTGCTAAAAGACTAAATAATGAAGCCCGTATATTGCAGATAGACTACGGCGTTAACCCCTGAATTAGGCAGGCGGGTTGGCTATAGCATAATTACGTGATGTGGTTCTCTTATTACCTAGGTAGGTACATATCATATGATAGTGAGATTTCTCTCTTTACTAACGTTTAAGATGTGCTATCTCTGCTATAGAAAAATTACCTAACCTAGGTAGGTAGACATTTTGAACAAGGCGGATCTTTGTACCAAACAGGGATAGTCGTGGTAGCAATCCCACCTCCATGCGGGGAATGGAAGCGCTACGAGATCTCAGATGAGGAAGTTCGGGTCTATCATGCATCTACGCATGTAACGATTAGCTAGAGCGAGGTCATATATACGGCTTGGCATGAAGCATGGTAAATAGACTTCTGACCAATGGTGTGAAGCCCATTTAGCTCTCCTGTGTTATATAATTCTGTTATATACTTCGGTAGGCTAAATTGACTGGACGTAACTCGAGGGAAACTCCCTGTCGGGGTATTCATCCTTTTTTTTTTTTTCGAGAGTTTTTTTTGCGCATCACGCTCTTGGGACCTTCTGTAATGAATTGCTGCTCATACGAGCTAAACTGAAGCTTATCGTTCTAGATCTGTGTCGCCCATGCGAAGCGAAGCACGACCTGCCAGATCGGGAGGATACAGAGCTCATCTGGCGCAACGCTACCACTCCAGATATTGCAGTATCCTTGCAATAATCTACTGACGCTGAAGCTTAGGATATAAAGTCTTAGGGATTGTTGAATCCAGCCCTCTAGTCTTTCATCTAAAGTTGTGCCCCTTGACCCGTAATTGTTCACCATGAAGTCCCTCCATCTCCTTTTGTCGGTCGCGTCGTTGGCTGTGGCCTTACGACTAGATAGAAGGGGTAGAGTTGTATATGATGGCTACAAGATCTTCCGTGTGACACCAGGAGAAAGTGTTACGGATTTCGAAGCTCAATTGGCATCTCTCGAGGCCATCGATCTCACCCACAACCACGGCCATGTGGAAGAGGAGCATTTCGATATTGCAGTGCCTCCTGAGAACCTTTCGGCATTTGAGGGGTTGAATTATACCTCTGAGGTATTGACTGACGATCTAGGGGTTGATATAGCTCTCGAAGGAGAGCTTGCGGATTACCCGGATAGTGGTAAGTCGTATTGATCAACTGATTCTACGCGGGCAGAATCTGAATGGTATTTAATAGATCTAAGTGTCGCTGCTCTTCCCAGCCTCTCGTGGTTCAATGCATACCATGCTTACAATGACCACTTGACGTTTTTGAAAGATATCCAGTCGTCTTTCTCCTCCAACTCGGAGCTTATTACTGCCGGAAAGTCATTCGAGGGACGCGCTATTCAGGGCATTCACCTATGGGGAAGTGGCGGCAAGGACTCCAAACCGGCTGTCTATTTCAATGGCAATGTCCACGCCCGCGAATGGATTTCCTCAAAGGTGACTCTACCTTACATAAATCCCTACCAAATAGTTGTTATTAACACTCAACTTCAGGTTGTCGAGTATATTACATACCAACTTGTTGCCAACTACAACAATGACACAACAGTTAAAAGCTTCCTGGATAATTATGACTTTTACATTTTGCCTATCGTTAACCCTGACGGTAAGTTAGTGTTATTTTAATGCTCTGGCATGTCAGCTAATTCAGATTAGGTTTCCTCTATACCCAAACAACGAACCGTTTGTGGCGGAAGAATCGCCAGACGCGATCCGGTACTTCTGCTGTTGGCACAGATGTAAACAGGAACTGGCCTTACAAGTGGGACGGTGAGGGTTCTTCTACGAGTCCCGGATCAGGTCAGTCAACCTTGTAATTCCTCTTGCTTGTCTTAATGTTCCAGTAAGGACCATATGAATCATCTCGCTGACCAAAACACAGAAACGTGAGTATCTCGTCCAACATAAACTTTGCTCCCAAGGCTGTGATGGCAAAATTATCCAGCTAGCTGTGTCTTTTGAGAGATATTGATTAGATTGCCTACAGGTACCGCGGTGTTGCAGCTGGCGACACACCGGAAAACACTGGTATCCGAAGTAAGATCTCTGACACTTATGGTAACTTGAAGGCGCTCAACTAATTTCGTCATAGCTCTGGGCGACCAGCTAGCAAAGAAGAATGGCATCAAGCTATACATTGATTGGCACAGCTACGGACAATACATTCTGACGTAAGTATACACTGTGAATTGGTTCGTGTTATCTTGGAACACGTACTTGTTACCCCCCCATTGCAACTTGAGGAACTGACAATAGGTCTTGTAGGCCCTACGGTTATTCGTGCTCAGCAGTGGCTTCCAACCAGGCCAAGCAAAACTCGTTGGCTAAGAATACTGCGTCCGCTATCGCGAAACCGTACGGAACCCAATTTACTACCGGCCCGACCTGCGCTACGTTGTACGCCACTGCCGGCGGCAGCAACGATTACGTGACTGACGTCAACAAGGCAGAGTACGGGTAAGTAAAACTATTCGTTGATAGAGAGCTGTGTTCCGTTCGAGTACTAACATGAACACAAGTTGGGCTATTGAACTCCGTGACACTGGGCGAAACGGATTCACGTTGCCCGCCAATCAAATCCTCCCAACTGGTATCGAGGTATGGGAAGGAATGAAATATCTTTTCGCCAACATGTGAAAACAAGTGTAAATCTTGTCGAAATCTGCGATTATGATTTGAGGCGGAGTATGGCAACGTAAACTATATACGTATACTCAGACTTACTGTCGATGTTCGGATATTCGTCTAGATGCGGTTGTTGCTCGCAATAAACATTAATTTGGATGGCTAACATTCTCAAGCTTTCCTGAAGACATGAAGACGTTGTAGCCAATAGTGATTCAAGCGCCGTGATTTAATGGTATCTTGTAAAAAGGGGTATCATGGTATTTGGTTATACCGGTCGTATCATCTTACACTCTTGTCCTTCCCCGTACCCGAACTGCTTGGACGAGGCTCCTCCTTTACAATCCATTCTTGCCTTATCGAAATTGCTCCCATTTCAAGACCTAGCTCGCCCAGCCTACCGAAACCCATAAATGGCTCCGAAGATTTTGCTATCGATGCCTGATACCCTACTTCTTCGGGGCGTAGGCGTGTTTCAGACGTATTTTCGTTGAGCGTTTGGAATCGACGGTTGCTATTTCTCTTTGTTAGAGGTGCTATAGGGGGACCGGTAAAACCTGCCGTTCCGTCAGGCGAATATCGACCGCCGAAAAGGGGACGCATAGTCATTGCACATGATGCCATTACACTTAAGCAAGGCTCAAGCGAGCTGAGTAAAATGGTGTGTGGAGAGCTGAATGTGATATCGTTGAAGTCCATCATGATCATCTCGGCGATACGGGCTACACTAACAATGCAGGGCCTGGAGGAAATATTAGTTGAAAGATGGCGGGCCGAAACGAGAGTTTGATGTTGATACTTACAATACTAGTATACCGAAGATTACCATTAGCTGAAGCCGCTTTTCCCATGCCAGCTCTAATCTCAACAGGTAAGGCATCGGCATAATGAGTATTATTATGTCAGAAATCATGTTTAGCACACCCGTTACGGCCCATGATACCGTAGGATCTCCACAAACTCCTCCCTCGATTGATCTATCCCAGTTGTAGGCGAAGGGCCTACATAGAAGAAAAGCGGTGAGGATGGCGGTCAAACCCCTTCATAAGACGCAATTAGCAACTATAATTCGAAAAGATAAAAAAAAAATGGCAGCGGTAACACGGCGGGCACATACCATCCGAGGACAACAACATAAGTGATTCTGGCAGTTACGATAAAACTCTGCACCAAAAAGATCTTGGTAGATAGTACGAGGATTGATACCCTGCAGAGACAAAGGCTAATGGCCCATAGTAGCTGGTTGGCAATGGTATGCTACGCTCCGCCGCAAGCGTTAGTAAACCCGATTGACTGGAAGTCGTTGTGGTACAAGAAACCATACCTTCAGGAACATCTCCTCCCCAGACTCGATACCGAACCTATTTTTTATCTCATCGACGTGGAAACCTACTCCACCTACTAGAACGGCTATTAAGTATAAAAGGTTAGTTTTCTTTTCCCTTGATATCTTCTTACTTGGAAGCTGATACGAACAGGAGATAGAGACGCCTTGATAGACGACAGCGAAGAACTAAGGCATAACATTAGTAATGATCAGAAGTGAGTATAGACTTTTGGCAACATACACATGCTGCAATGACAAAATAGTCACTCCAGTCAAGCGTTCTATTCGCCCTATGTCTCGCCAATACGCGCAAGATGACGGATAGCACTGCTAGGAAACTAAATATAACGCCGCATGCTACGACGGCCTTTTGATCTGCCGTCTCGAGGGGGAAGATGAAGCTCATACTAATAGCGTCCTAGAGGCATTCAGGTGGACGGAAGAAACGAATTACTTCCTCTAGAACGGAGTAGGTATAGAGCGGGACAATTCATCAATTATGAGAAAGCAAAACAAAAGTAAGGGCCCAAAAGTTGTGTTTCTAGGTTTACTTAAGTCTGGCAAACTGCAGCCATTTTCGCCTACTAATCCTGTTACAACAGCCTATAGAACCAGCGGTATGGGTTGTCTGTACATAGTATTTTAACTGGGTGTCCGGTACTTCAGGCAAAGCGCAGGGGACCTTATATGATGAACCAACCTTCTGAAGCAAGACCCTAGCAAAGACGTCAGTGGGTTTTGTCGAGCGTCTTCGAGAGCATGTAGCTCTACATCCGACCTGACTTCCTTACCGAGAAATCCCTGAAGCTTCTATAGCATTAGGAATTGCCAACTGTCTCGGCAAGAGATGTTCTATTCGTTGCCTATCTATTTTGTTACAACATACATAATCACACACATTTCACACGAACGGCGGTGACGGGGTTGGGGGCCCACGAGGCAGCATTGTCGCACAAACATCACGCAGCGGAAAATTCTTTACGCATTGACCCATACGTTAAAAGGCTAGGATTACTATGCATGGAAAACATACCTCGGGAGGGCTAGGGTAATGCTTCCTCCCCTTTAGCGGGCCTTCAAGGGTCTAAATAATGATCCCTCACTTTTGCCCATGCTATCCCCAGTCGAAGACCAACTCCTCAAACCGAGAAATGAACGCCCACAAGTATGTGATAAGATATGGACCAGGGACCCAAACCAGCAGAATGGGAATCATAAATTCGCTTCGCACTTCAGCACTGAGCTCATTGTACATACCACACGGTCTCGGATTGCCCGGGGTAAGAGGCAAAACCCTAACCGACCAGACTGTGTCTACAACTGGTTATTTTACTAATTACCTCTTAGGCCTAACTTGAATATAATATAGCTTAGAGATAAGTAAATATAACTTCCTAAGACTTCCCCGCCTTCAAGCGAGGGGACCTCTCTTATATTATACTATAGGTACAATAGGTAGGTACATAGTACGAATACATATCTCGGGTAGGTAGCTTGCCCTTAGTTAAGTTAACTTATCAGTTTCATTTGTTTGCTTAATCCCTTCCCTCAATGTATTTACCCAGCAAATATCGACCGTCGTTCGATACTGTATGGAGTCCGCGAACCCGGTAAAGCATCCACTTACCGTGACGGGCCACTAGCATTGCAATCCTTCCGTATGCTAGCGTGCCCTATAATGATTACCTAGGTACCTATATTAAGCCGTACGCTCTCGGATATGTATGTGCACCTCGACAGCTCGATTTGAAGGATGAGGAGCCGATGATCATCATTCTAGAATATCTTAATAAGTAAGCAGAACCCATTCTACAAGGTAGATATTCTACCAGATACAGATTCGCCGTTGGCGGCGCCTGGTTTTCCTATTTTCGGCATTTAATTTTGGGCTGTTTTCATATTTCGTAATATGAAATAGGTAAGAGGCTAACAGTAAAGGTTTCCTGCGATACTATGTAAAAGCTGGTAATTAATACATCTAATATAAGTGATAATGTTTGAACGAAAGGGATGTGAAGAACTCATGGATCTATGTAAGACTTGTTTGCCAAAACCCCCCCCCCCCCCCCCCCGAAAAAAAGAAACCACACTTAGCATTGTGTGTGAGACAGTATGAGACAGTAAAAATGTGTGACCACAAAGTGACAATATACTGTCTTTCCAATTCGGGAATCAAATTCGTGAAGTTGGCCAATCGGAAAAGAAGCCATGAATTTCGGAATTTAAAGCCATCCAGCCATCATATCCTGGATGTATTGATATAAATATAAAAGCAAATAACAAAACATGAATAGGTACCTATTACATGCACCCTGATCACATATTGGCACATATTGGCATATTTCGATCACCTTGTTATATTGTACGTTGCTTTACTATGTCGACGTAGTGAGAGTCTGAGAGCCCAGGTACCCGTATCCCGAAGATAATTGTCACTCGGTAATTTCGAACACAACTATGCAACTAAACATATACATATTTGATATGGTTATAGAAGTACTATTTGTGCTATTTGAATAGCAACCGCCGTGACGCGGCATATTTTGTGAATACCCAGGTAGGTTCACGGTTTTGCCACCTGATGTAAAATTACCTAGCCTCTGAAGGCAATCGAATCTGGCGCAGGTATCGAACAAAACTGCCAATTACCAAACATCCCCAAATAGAGAAGAGTTGACGGACCCAGTCGCCTTATTTCGTATTTACCTGACCTAAAGCCACCCCTAAAAAAGGGATTAGCAGCATCGCTCACTAGCCATACGCCTGAGAAGTCATGAGATAGAATCCAGAGCCGCTTTTTCCCCCTCGTTGTCGTAGTCAAAGCGCCGCCGGAACGCGTCGAATCGTAGTGTGAGAAAAAAAAAAAAAAAAAAAAAAAAAAGATAACACGCAGAATTAAGCCTTGCCCAATAAACGCCAGTGTAATAAATTTCGCTTCTGCCTGGTCCTCTATCCGTCGCAATAGAAAAAAGGGAACTGCCATGTCTAAATGGCTTATTATGGTCGTGGAGGAGAAAAGGTGTCGAGAGCCACTTCTCATTGTGACCTGTGTTGACATAGATGGAATGTAGGAGATTTGGCTGTCGGCTGACGGAAGACTACTGCAAAGGCCAGTAGCAACATGTTCTCGTCAAAGTCCCTTAAAGGGTGGGGTAGCTAAGATAAGCCGAGGCCGCCGTATTGCTACATAACAGGCCCATCCAGCATAGGTCCTCCCATTTCCATATTATCCATAGGCACATCCATACCGGTTCCTCGAGTTTCCATGCTAGACATGCGTGCTTCCACCGCACCCATACGCGACTCCATGGTATCGAGTCTCTTTTCAATACCGTCTAGGCGCTGCTCGATACGGTCGAAAGCCTGGGTCATCTCGTGGCTCATACGATCCATCTTATTCGTTAGGCTCCGTATACTCTGGGCGGTGGGCGTGTTTTCTTGCCCTGGATTGCTGCTGTGAACTCGGGGTTCATGATTATGCTGGTCGCACTGGACTTGGAAACGCCATTGGTTGCCTAACTGAACTTCACATACAGCCTTCGCCCTCCAGGGGCAATCAACCTTCCTTGTGCTGGGGTTTCTCTTTTTCGCAGTGCTGTTGTACTTGACGCCACCACGGTCACACACCAAATCATATCGCGTAGGTTTGTGGTCGCGATAGTTGCTCGCGCGGAGCTTTACGATCCCGAACCCCTGGTCTTTGGCTACGCGCTGGATAGAACCGATAAGATCTTCAAAGCTGGGAAAAATGCCTTCGGGGGGCGATCGAAGGGCTCCTGAAGGAGCAGGATCGTTGGTGGGCATATTCACCGGGGTCACCGGGGTTGTCGTCGGGCCCGGGCGCGGGGTGTTCAAGGCGCTCGAGTTACCGTTGACGACGACGCCCGGGGCGACCGCACGGTGGTGGGGGGGCTGTTGGAACGAAATGTTGGCGGTTGGAGGCGAACAGCTGGGGGTGGTAGGTGGAGTGGAAGATAGGGAAGAAGAAATAGAAGAACGCGAATAGGTGAGGCTATCTCCAAGCTTAAGCTGTGCCTCGGGTTTCTCGGTGGGGTGGGTTGTCGGATACAGCTGCTGGTCACCGTGTGAGTTTGCTGAAGTTGACGCGGAAAATGCTGCGGTAGGACAGTGGGAAGAGTTGAATTGGGGACGAGGATCGGGACGGAAGAAAAGAATTGGTTGGTGGGTGGGGAAAAGGCACTTTGCTTACTTGAGATATTTGAGGCTGGAGAGGCTGAAGAGGCCGAAGAGGCTTGGAAGGATAGCCACAGCTACGCGTAGTAAAGTGGGGGGGACCCATACCAGTACCAATTGAACCTGCGCTAGCGCTAGTACGTGTAGAATTGGAAAAGGCAGGGTGGTGCCGGTTAATCTCCGGCTGAGTTCGAGATTGAACCTGAGATTGAACCTGAGCTGATCCCGGCAGCAGCTGGAATTCCATTCCAGGATTGGCGACCCACTGCAAGTGTTGATTATCAGCGTCCATCTTTGCGTATTTCATCAGATCAATGTCCTTCTCTTATCACCTTCAGGTGACTTTATTCGATCTGGCTTGCTGCTGTTGTGAAGATCCCAAATTGAATTCCCAGTTGTGGGAGAGTGGGCATTAATTAAATAATGGCTGCGGTCGGAAATCAATTTAAGAAGCCTACCTCCGGTAGTTTGGGACAAGTCAAGGAACAGGAGATGGCAGACGAAGAGCAGCTGGAACTAAGTATGAAGCAGTTAAATCTCCTACACATCAAGGTGCGAAAAAGAAAATAAACTAGTTTGATTGTTTGCGCACCGTTTTGGCGTTGGATTATGGACGCTGCTCATACGTCCATATCATTCAGTCACTGACTCTATAATTACTGACACATGACGGGGGAACAGTGTCGAGAATTAAGAACAACTATCCAGCGCATGCTCGAGGCCATTCCGAATAATTCTACAGGTACGGCACATGTTCATTTCTCGCACATGTCTCTTTTCACACTTGATACTAATAAGTAGTAGCTGAGGAAGTTTATGAGTGTTTCGTCAAGTCAGTCGCCGCTGCAAGCGCTCAGATCAAAGATTTCAGTACCCTATATAACAGCGAGGAGAGTAGAATGGTTCTCGATCATGCTAAGAAGAGCCGCGATGCCAATCCAAAAGGTATCAAACCTTGGCGTGCTAAGGATCATCCTGACTGGTTGGATCTTGCACAATAGAGCTCTTACCACTTGGTTAATAGGGGATAGTGTTTTTGAAGGCAATCATTATCATTGGTTTGGGCTATGATTTTTTTTTTTTATAATTATTTTTTTCTTTTTTGGCGTTTCGGTAACACAGCGACGTTTGGTTAATGATATAGGAAATTACGGTCAATTTATTAGGTACTTACCTTGTCCCTAACCTGATATTCAACCCTGCCTTGAAGATAATAAAGCGCTATTGTGTTTCGCATCTTGGTTATGGGGATTGAGTGGTGAATATCTAATACCTGAGAGCAAAAAAGTTGACTTCAATGTTGCAATTATCTTCATGTTTACCTAATCTACCTATCTAACCTACTATGTAAGAGCACGGCGCACGGACCATATTGTAAAGTTTACTTGATAAGCTGATAAGCTAAATTGCATTTGCGCCTGCTGCGTCGGTTCACCCACCCCCTCGACCCCACATGCACCAAAAATTCGTTGTGATTTTCTAAAAAAACTGTGTGCACCCTTTTTTTTTTTAATTTGCTTTTGCCCCTCCAACATTCAACTTCTTGCCTTCTACCAGGCATAAGGGCGCAACTCCTCCTTTGTCGCATCATAACAAACCGTACGACCAATTCATATCTAAACTAGTCCAAAGTAGTACAAAGAACACCCGAAAATATGTCTCGATTCTTCCGCAGCGGCGACGATAGCTCGTCCGAGAGCAGCTCCGAAGAGGAGGAGCTCTACTCTGAGGAGGAGGAAGAAGAGGAAGAGCAGGAAGAGGAATCTGAAGAGGAAGAAGATGAGGAGGAGGAGGATGGATCCGAAGAGGAATCCAGCAGCGATGAGGAGGGTGGTAAAAAATCTGGTGCCGCTCGTTTCTTACGTGGTGATGATTCCGAGAGTGAAGAAAGTGACGATGAGGCGCCCAAAACTCTCAAGAGCGCAAAAGACAAGCAGTTTGCCGAACTTGAATCTATAATCGACACAATCGAGAAGCGTCAAAAGATCAATGATTGGGGTGCCGTTTCTGTCGGTAAGTTTACCTCAATTTGAAATTCTGATCTAGTTCAGACTTGTTAACGGGGTTTATGTAGAATTCGACAAGCTCAACAGGCAAGCCGCCAAGATCTCAGAGCGT
This sequence comes from Daldinia caldariorum, assembly GCF_022478825.1. NCBI lineage: Eukaryota > Fungi > Ascomycota > Sordariomycetes > Xylariales > Hypoxylaceae > Daldinia > Daldinia caldariorum. The sequence continues at coordinate 301,389 of NW_025953052.1, read as the reverse complement.
GGTAGAACACCAAAGCTCTACATCAAGGCTCTGGTTGAATTGGAAGATGCGATGAACGAAACCATTTCGAAGCAGAAGGTCACTCCCAAGAAGATGAACGCCACGAGTGCGCGTGGTCTCAACGCCGTCAAGCAAAAGATCAAGAAGCTTAAGCAAGATTACCAAACGCAGGTCGACTCGTACCGAGAGGATCCTCTCGACTTCCTTGCTTCTGATGAGGAGGAAGAAGCCCCTGCCCCGAAACCAAAAAAGGCCAAGGCAGATGTGTACGCTGACGAGGTTGAGGAGGACCAAGAAGGCTTTGCCACTGTTGGAAAGGGCGGAAAGACGCTTCAGTTCACACCCGAAAGCATCTTCAAGCACCTACGCGCAATTCTGGAGTCTCGCGGTAAGAAAAATACCGACCGGGTTGAGCAGATCAAGATCATGGAGAAGCTCCTCGAAGTTGCTGCCACCCCATATCAACAAATCAAGGTTCTTTTAACTCTTGTTTCTGCTAGATTTGATCTTGGCTCTGGTGGTACAGCATCCATGCCATTGGAGCACTGGAAAGCAGCCGAAAAGGAGATCTCTACTCTCTTCCAAGTTCTCGAGTCAAACCGGGAGTATATCGTGATCGAGAACGCTGAAGAATGGGATGACGACGAGAAGCCGCCCACACTTCAGCCGGGTGAGAAATATATCAAAATCCCTGGAAGTATCGTGTCGTATGTCGAACGGCTTGACGATGAACTTACGCGCTCGCTACAGAGCATTGACCCTCACACGTCGGAATATATTGAACGGCTAACCGATGAGGGCTCGCTGTACAACGTCATCTTCCGTGGCCTTCTATACTACGAGACCCTCGCCAAGGACACTTCTTTGCAGACTCCACAGGATAGCTTGAACCGCATCGTCATGCGTAGGTTAGAGCATGTCTACTTCAAGCCTGCGCAGGTTGTCAAGATCCTTGAAGAGAATGCTTGGAAATCGGTGCCTGCAGATGTTGAATCTACTATCACGCCTAGAGGAAGTATTTCGGATGCTACCAACCTACTCAATGTCCTCTGCAATTACTTGTTTGTCAACAGCGAGGGTATCATTCGAGCACGTGCGATGTTATGCCAGATTTACTTCCTTGCTCTACACGACGAGTACTACAAGGCTCGAGACATGATGCTCATGTCTCACTTGCAGGAAACAATCGGAAGTTTCGACGTCCAGACGCAAATTCTCTACAACCGAACCCTAGTGCAAGTCGGGCTGTGCGCCTTCCGTAAAGGTCTGGTCTACGAGGCACAAAATACGCTGCAGGAGATCTGCGGTAGCGGTCGACAGAAGGAATTGCTAGCCCAAGGCGTCATGATTCAGCGTTACGCTCAGGTCTCCCCTGAGCAGGAGAGGCTAGAAAAGCAGAGGCAGCTACCATTCCATATGCACATCAACCTCGAACTCCTAGAGTGTGTCTACCTAACTTGCAGCATGCTCCTCGAAATCCCGCTCCTCGCCCAAACAGGCTCGTCGCCAGATATCAAGAAGCGAGTTATTAGCAAGACGTACCGACGCATGCTGGAGTACCACGAGCGGCAAATCTTCACCGGGCCTCCCGAGAACACTCGCGACCACGTCATGCAAGCGTCCCGTGCTCTGGCTGCCGGCGAATGGAAGAAGGCGACCAACTTTATCCACAGCATCAAGATATGGGACTTGATGCCAAACACAGACGAGATCAAGACCATGTTGTCGAAGCAAATCCAAGAAGAGGGCCTACGGACATACCTCTTCACTTATGCGCCCTATTACGACACTCTTGCCATTTCCACGCTCTCTTCGATGTTCGAGCTCGAGGACCGCAAGGTAGCGGCGATTGTTAGCAAGATGATCAGCCACGAAGAGCTCGCTGCAGCACTCGACCAGGTTACAGCAACAGTTATCTTCCGAAAGGGCGTAGAGCTGTCTCGGCTTCAGAGCCTGGCGCTCACGCTGTCGGACAAGGCTGCGCAGCTCATCGAGACCAACGAGCGTACGCTCGAGCAACGGACGCAGGGTACAGCCAACGCGTTCGACAGGAGAGGCGGACAAAACCAACGAGGCGGCCGGGGTGCAGGACAGCGGACGGGACGGGGTGGCACGAGAACGGGCGGAACTGGTCAAAGACAAGCGGGAGGCACGCAGTTCACAGGTGGTGTACTAAGTGGTGTAGTCCGTTCTTAGATAACTGCTCGGGCATGGGATTTCCTTATTTTCGACTCGCGTTTGTATCCGCTGCATACGGTTAGGTTTTGACATTTAATGATGACCAAAAAAAAAGCCGTGGTATGGGTCTAGTAAAGTCTCTGGTGGAGGATCACGTAGGATGGTCACGTAGCTATGACTAGAGAATTGACTTGATTTATTGAAGCACAGCTCATGTAAACGGTGTTTGACCTAGTTTGATATTATTACTTGTTGTTATTGTTGGTCTGAATGTTGAGGAGTATTTTAGAAATGCACATCGATAACGGCAAGGGCTTAAGAGGTACCTAGGTACCTATCCGTCAATGCTAAAGAAAAAGAAGAAAGAAAACTGTTTTTTTTTTTTTTTTTATGCTTTCTAATGGCTGACTTATTCAACACCGCCACTAACAAATTAACATTGGCGATACCATAATAAAATAGGTACCTACCTAGGTACCTTAGTAACCTGTAAAATGCAATGAGACGATGTAATCAAATATGTTTTTTAGTAAAAAGAGAAGTTAGAATCCGTCAAACTATTATACACACTTATTACTTTTGCTAGGGTTTATGTCAAAAATTCTTGTCAGTCTCTTAGCAGGGATCTCCTCTCGACTGCTCGTCACTCGGGGTCATCGCGCCTTCACGACCTATTCAGCGTTCCCTTTACAACGTAACCTCGTGCGCCGCATCCACTCTATCCGCTCTATCAGCTCTATCGCCACCAATATGGCATCTGCCGACGAGCCTTCGGAAAGCGACCCTATAGCATCTTCGAGCGAACCCAAGGATACTACCGCGGTGCCGGGAGCAGGGCAAAACCAGGCGACGAAGCAAGAGAAGGAAGAAAAGAAACTTCCGCCCCTCAAGGGAGCTGAATTCCGTGCCTACAACCGTTTAGCCGAGCACATGGACGCATTCCACGCCCATTTCCGCGCCGCGTGGAACGCGTTATGGGCCGCGGCTTGTGCGGGAAACAATACCAAGAGCAAGAGCAAGTCGTCGTCGCGAGGTGGGCGGTCTATCATAAACGACGGGCTGGCGTTCGTCTCTCAGCTCGAGATGCACCATAGCATCGAGGAGACGTATATATTCCCCGTATTGGCTCGGCGGATGCCCGAGTTTCGGACCGACGGAAAGGGCGGTAAGAACGCGGCGGAGCTGTTGCGCCAGCACGAAGAGATTCACAAGGGCATGGAGGGCATGCAAAAATACCTTAGGAGTTGTCGCGACGGCGAGCAGGATCTTGACATGGCGACGCTGAAGTCGCAGATGGAGACCTGGGGAACCGTATTATGGACTCATCTCGATCAAGAGGTCACAACGCTGGGTGCTGAGAACATGAGGAAGTACTGGACTGCCGAGGAAATTAGGAGAATACCCATGTAGTGCCTAATACAGGTACGCATCCCCCCACGCAACCCCCACGCCCGTCTATCTTGGTGCCATTTTGTAAGCCTTATAATAACGAGCAGATAGTAAGACTTCTTCAGAAATGCAATCCACGCTAGAAAGGCGCGTCATCCAGCTAGCTAGCTATTTCTCTCTGTCTGCCATAATGGAGAAGTCGCCGTCATCACTGGCTAATTCGAATCCAAATACACAACGTAAACCGTCGTGGTTAAAAACATTAGCATTAGTAGTATGCATCAGCTTACTCGGGCTCGCTACTTTATATGGCCAACCTCCAAGCCTATCGTATGAAGGGCTTCGCCGACAGTATTACCATGGCCTCGTAGGTGGTACGATACAATATGGTGCCGAGTCTCCCTACGGACGGTTCCCGCTCCTTGACGACCCATTCCACTTCATTCCCTGCACCAATGAGACCCTATTACCCGCGCTCGACGATTCGGATCCTGTCCGGAGCTGGGCTCGCCTATTCGAACCAAAACCCGAGCACTGGAGCTGGGGCGGCGCTCCGTTAGTAGCAGAGCATAACGCCCAAGGTGAAGATCCATATTTCGGACGGGGGATCTACCTCTGCGGTTACCTCGATGTTCCTCTAGACTACACCAATAATACCGAGCCCCGTATTGTTCGGCTTGCGGTTACTAAATATCAAGTTTCGGGCCTTGCGCGTGTTGATACGGTACAGCAGCCTATTTCTCCAATCGGCCGTTCGGCGGGTTCTAAGAGTGAGCGCACCATCATTGTTAATCCTGGTGGTCCAGGCGCGAGCGGCACGTTGCTAGTCTGGAGAGCTGGAGAGGACTTCACGAAGCGGTTGAGCGACGGCAGGTTCGACGTCCTGGGATGGGACCCTCGCGGCGTCAACGCATCATTGCCTTCCCAAGCATGTTTCCCCCATGACGTCTATAGAGACCGCTGGTCTCTGCTTACGGGGCAGTACCGTGAAGCTACCGGGTCGCCTGAAGTCAAACTCGAACTTGCTGATGCTCTAAACAATGCTACTTTTTTTGCCTGCAAGGAGAAGTATGGTGACATACCCCGGTTTCTGAGCACGGCGTTCGTCGCGCGCGATATGGAAGAAATTCGCAAGGCTTTAGGCGAAGACGAGGCAACTGGCTATCTTATCAGCTACGGCACCAGTATTGGACAAACATGGGCGAATATGTTTCCGCATAGTGCCGGTCGTGTCATTCTTGACGGTCTGGAATATGTTCGTGATCACCGCAAGCTTGGTGGTTTCGGGTGGAATGCGCTAGATAATACTACCGATGTCTGGCGTGATGGGTTTCTAGGCGAGTGTGTCAACGCCGGCCCGAAATACTGCGCTCTATCGCGGCCTAGAGGCTCAGAGCCCGTGTCGTTACGGGAATTAGAAGATCGCATGGAAAAACTGTTGGTTTCACTTAGCCAGCGTCCCATCGCAGGGTATCTTGAATCAAGCGGGCCTTCTCTCGTAACTTACTCGGCTATCGTGTCTGCTATATACGGCGCTTTACACAATGCCAACAGTTGGCCTGCACTAGCTCAGATGTTATACGAATTAGAAATGGGAAATTCAACACTAGCTGCTGCTTTTCTCGACTATACGCAGTGGGAGTACGATCCTTCGCTCCCATGTTCAGCTTCGCCAAGACCTCGATCCCGCGAGCTATTTCCCTTGGTTGTCTGCGCAGATTCGTATGATTCGCCTTTGCCACCGGATGGCTTACTCTGGTGGCAGTCCCTTTGGGCTAACATGACTGCCCGATCCTGGATATCAGGTAATAAGGAGTTCTTAGACGTCTTTCCCTGCCAGCACTTCCATACCTACTGGCCTCCGCCAGCCGAGCTATATCGAGGAGATCTAAATAACACACTGAAGAACCCCTTACTGTTAATCGCGGAGACGTACGACCCGGCTACTCCTTTACGGAACGGGAAACACCTACTAAGTGAAATGGGGAAGAACGCCAGGTTGATCATTCACCACGGTTATGGACACTCATCCAGGGACAAATCTAGTTGCACAGACTCCATCATGAAAGCATATATCCTGAACGGCACATTGCCCACAGAACAAGAAACATCTTGCTACGCGGATGGGAAACCGTATCTTTACGGACCCTATGAAACGGAATCTTCGAGCCAAGGTGCTATGGTTCAAGATGCTATTCAGATATGGCGAGAGCATATCCGAGAGCTCGTATCGCGGAACCCAAGGCTGGTTCCAAGAAGCTGAATAAACACGTAATATGAAGCATATATGCATCAGGTATCTAGCGTTATCGTAGTAATAACATAGCCGTAAATCAACTTTCTAGTATTATAATGCATATGTGGGCTTCCAAAACGAAACTATACCAGCATAGCACTTCTGGAAAAATACCAACATACATGTAACTGTCAAAGAGGACGGTTCTTGCGGGCAATGTGAAGTGTGTCTTGTGTACTAGGTAAGCTCAGTAGCAAACAGCTGAAATCGATCGCCTATCATCTGATATGTACTATTATTCAAAACATAATCCGGCTTACTCATTTACTCATTTACCCGAGTTTGGCGGCGATCAATCCAACCAGTATGGATCCAAACTCTCCAGAAACTCCAAATCGACGTTGACGAAACTCTTCCAGAGGTTGATCTCGCGGTGCCACGGCTTCGTCTGGATCGCAAATACCACCGCCGTGACGTACTTCAGCAGCTCGGCCTCGTCGAGCGCCATGACAAGGATGGTCTCGCCGCGGTGCACCACGCGTTCTCCCACCTGGAGTTCTTCCTTGAGAAGCTCGAGCCGCATCTTCAGGGTATTGTGCATGCTCCACTCGCTGATCGGCATGTCCTTGGGGATGAACTTCCAAACCCAAGACCGCGCTGTGCTGTCGAGAAACGCGGTGGCCTGCCGGTTCCAGTCGCCCACCATTGCCGGGTAGAAATGCGGCGCCGACCAGACGCGGAGGACCGCGAACCGCGGCTTGCTGTGCTTGGAAGCGAAATCACGGGCGAGAGGGAGGAATACGGGCCACTTATCGGGACTAACGAAGCCAGGGATTTGCTGGGGAAAGTTGATCGTCTTCTCCCGGTCGGCGTAGTCCATGAACAGATCTAGCTTGCCCGGGCGGTGCGGCTCCGTGTTTGCAACGGCGAATCCGGGAACGACCAGCGGGTCATTCTGTAGATATGCAGGGGCGATGATGCCGGCGAGATATACTTTAAATAAGATTAGTGTAAGTATAAATTCGCTGGAAGTATATATAATGAAACCACGAGACTTCCGCTTCGCTATGATAGGCCGAATTGCAACGCTCCATTCCATCGGGTATATGTCCGCATAGAATTTCTTCTTCGTTTCAGCTTCCTTAAGCACTCCCTCCCACTCATTCCAAAACTCTTTCGGTCGGTATCTGAAGCTTGTCCTTAAGCGGCAATCCGGGAGTTCCTTAGCACGCTCGTCTAGCTTCAGAAGTGAAGTGTCCTTATATTCTTTGCCCTTTGTTGACTTGAAAAAGTCTGTCACGGGCTTGCACACCTCCAAGCTTGGAAAGAACATGGCCATGGAAACGTATGCTCTGATGATATCCTGCGCAACAAACGGATGCGGCCAGCCTGCGCGTGAATCGCGCGTGTACTCCTTATAGTCGGTCCTGAGCCCGAGCCAGACGAGGATGTCAACCAGAAACCAGATCCAGGCTGTTGACTCGTTGGTCTGGTGAGACCCGAGGATGCTGTCGAGGATCTTGCGAGTCTCGGCGTACTTCTCCTGAGCGCCCGGTTCTAAGTCCCCGGCATGGAATGCCTCTTTGAAAGCTGTATCAGACCGATTAGCAGCCAATATCATCAAACTACCTAATAGTATACTCGACTTACCGTCACCACGATCCTTTTCCAAAACCATGATTTTGTCTACTTGTTTCAATTTTGATTCCACACCGCCGATGCTATTGATCCCGCCGCGGATCACGTTCGAAAATTCGCTAACCCAACTTGATGGAGCAATTTCTTCTTCTCGCTACTAAGACGACTATGGTTAAGTATTGCGATCGCGTCTTCCCATATCTGCGGCAAGCTCCAGTGGTTTACAACTTTCTTCTCGCCGTCATCGTCACTATCGGATTCGAGATCCGTACTCCAGTCCTCGTCGTTGTCAGCGTCAGGGAGTTTAGGAAAATCTTTGTTCCGTTTGCTGAGCTTTCTGGCTCCTTCGGCTAGGACGTTAATCATCGTAGAGGGTGTCGTCTCTAATCGGGTGATCGAGTTGGTAACCTCCCTAAAAGGAGCACTGCGATTCGGCGTGGTTAGTTCATCGGAAAAGAGGACCATGTCTTCAGCGACGTCCGCTTGTTTCGACAACCGTTTTATTCAACATATCCGCTGTCAAAAATGTGTTGGAGGGGTCGGTGACCTCGTCCCACAAAGTTTCAACTTGTTCTCCCGGCTGAATAGAACGAACGCGCATCGTCTCTTTATCCCGCGTGAGACCTCGTAGGAATGGTTCTCTATGCCGATACACATCGAAAGGTTTGGTCACCCTCCACGCTTTTCGAAGTTCCTAGACGACATTAGCACTAAGATAGCTTGTGTATAACAGATACGTCTTTTACCATACCGTAACAATTATATTGTAGAGAAGTACAGGCTTGTTGCAGGGAACGAAATCCCAGAGCCAAACTTCATAGTAATCTTCGAATCCCAGGCGCCATTTTCTGAGAATGTCGACCATATCAAAGTACTCAGGGCCAACTTCGAGTAGTATATCCCATTCATTCTTTGAAGCACGACCAAGTCCCTCCTTATGGCGCATGGTCCACAGATGCTCTTCTTCGGGGGCAGTGATGATCTTTCCGGTTTTACCGTCTCGCACAAGGACAAGCAACTCGCCGGTGCGCATAGTACAGTATTGGAGAAAACGGCGAGTCACTGAGTCGTTGCGTTTCATGTGGCCGACAATGATGTTTCTAGCTTCAACGATATTGTGCTGGCGTCGGTGCTGGCTCCGTGCACCAATCTGAAGGTATCGGCTATGCTTCTGGGCGTCGAAGTCCTTAAAATAGGGGAAGAACCCCTGCCTTACTGTTAGAATATTATATATGAAATAGTAAGAGGAAAAAAATAGAAGGCACTTACAAGCTCATGCATCTGTTGCGTCAGCCTATCACTTCCCCAAGAAACCCAGTTCGACGCGGGGAAGTATTGCCAAACGGTAAGGAAGTTAAGCTGGGAGACTTCATCCCAGTTTCTACAAAGCTGGACAGCATGCCTTAGGTCACAGTCTTTTGCCATGACAGAGAATTGGAGCCAGCCATTCCGAGACATGGAGTTTTCGCTTGAATAGTTCCAGATACTCTTACCACAGATGTGGACTTTCATCTTGCCCTGTTTACGAGATTTCTTGCCAAACATCTTCTTAAAGTTTGCGGGCTGCCCGTCTTTGCCGACGAACTTTTGACGTTGGGCGAGCATATTGGTCAGAAACCAGGCAGGGCTTTGAAGATGGCCATATCGACGTTCTTGGAGGATAACATCTTCAAATGACTCTTCCTCGGGGATGTCGTCATCGTCCTCCTCCACCTCGGGCTCATCTCCCCTAATCAGATCCGCACAAGCATCCCGAATATCCTAGAGACTAGGCTGTTCCACTTTCAGGCAGAGATCCCGCAGGTCGGATACAGCAATCTCAGGGTCGCTAAGGAATGCCTCCACGCTTGAGGACCGCACAGCCGCAAGAAGCAATGAGGCATGCGATAAGAGGAGACGGCAGAACAATAAGAGTTTGATTTCCTTTATGTCTCTCATTAGAGAATCAATCTCTTCGTCTGCTAAGGGAGCCGTCTTAAGGTGGGTGCCATGGGGATTTTCCAAGGTTCCAACCAAAATCGGACCCTCGATATCATCATAGTTCTTTTCTACGCCTTCCTTGAGACGTTTTCTCATTTCGGATTCTGTCTCTATATTGCTCTTATCCGGCTCCGGGAATTCATCTAGAGGCTCTAAATCGTCGTCCATCATTTTCATGATTTGGCTTTGGCCTGTCAACCGGTCTCGGGATGTGGCGACAACGGCTCCTTGAGGTTTAGCTTTGCTTGTCATAGCTGCAGGTTTGACAGTTTTCGACTTTGCCTTCTTCTTTGATTTTTTGGGCTGTTTCTCCTCAGATACTGTAAGCTTCTCCATATCAATGACTGGATTAGCTGGATCAGAGGAATCGGAAACCTTCGGGACGGGATTCTCGCTTTCGTCAATGTCGGCCAGAACCTTTATCCACAGGAAATGTTTTATGAGGTCGACATATCGACTGCGTTCGTCATCGACAACATCTTCGATGGGATCCCACATCTCCACATCGTCTTCGCTATCATCTGATATAGACATGCGTTCCTTGTAAACGGTTTCGAGATAGGCATCTTGGCGTTGCTTTTCCTCCTTCTCGCGCTGGGTCCGTAGGCGACTCTGCATCTTCTTCCAGTGACGCTTGAACATGGCTGCCTCAAGCTTGACTTTCTTGGATTCTTTCTCACGAGTTGCCTCTTCTTCCTGCTGAACTTCGCGAACCCATTTATACCATTTCTCTTTCTCGTAGAGAACCTGAACAGTGCGGGTCTCAAGCCTTTCAAGCGCGCGCAAAACGATATGACGTCTATTAGAAAGAATGTCCAGATAAGCCTGGTGGCCATAGTCCATCTGGAGCGGGTAGAAGTGCTTATGATGAAGCTTCCGTGCGTCGATAACCTTTCCAAGAAGCACATACTCTTGGTAAAGGTGAGCATGTACCTCCCGTAGAACAGTCTCATCGCTGACACCCTCGAATGTCTCGTTGGCTAACGGAACCTTAGCTGATTTTAGGTAAAGGGGGGCATTTTCTGTCAGAGCATCCAATCTAGCATTTCGTCTCTTGTAGCCGATATAGAGGCCATGGCATTGTTTTCCGTGAAATCTACAAAATAGATTCTCCCAAGTTGTAGCGATAGCATTACACGGATAGCCATCAGATAAGTTTACTGCCTATTATGATATCAGCTCCTATCCACTCAGGGGTTGGTAATAGGTAATTTTCTTTTGACTAACTTGGCAGGTTGGATCTCGAGAGGCCATCATGGATTTAGTAAGACGTAAAAGTCTAGTCTAGCATTATAACAGGTAGAGGCAGGCTAGGTAGTTATTCGAGGATAATAGACCTGAGTTCAAGTTCGCACGTACAATGGTCTTTTATGAAGTATGTGACGTGACTTAAGTAACTACTACCTATACTATACCTAGGGGCACCTAAGGCACATCGCAGAAATCGATCCACACAGCTAGGTATTAGCTGTCAGCCTTAGAAAGGAAAAAGAAAAAAGAAAAAAAAGAAAAGAAAAGTAGGTGGAACATCTTCAGGGTTCCTTACTGGATTACCCACTAATAAGCCCACTTATCAAGCCACTTAAAAGACTCCTCAATGCTGCTTGGACCAATCATCACTACCTAAGACTACCTGTTAGTACATAGAAATCTTGGGACGAGGTAGAAGGTTTATGACGAATCAACTTTTCTCACAACTTGCCTTAGGTACCTCACACCTATGGGCTCGAAATATATTGTGTGATAACTACCTCCTATATAATCATAGTTATTATTACTTACTACCATGGCCTTCTTCATCGAGCGTAGAATAAGAGGTAGGTATATATCATTTAGTTGCGTTATTTGCATTTGCCGTTGTTGCCTTTGTTGTATTTGCTGTTGCTGTCGTTGTTGTTAGATGTATGCTACAGCAGTACGCCTAATTGGACCGGTACCTATTGGGCGCCAACTACAACCCCGATGCCGTATCGGAATATGATAGGTAAAATAGCAGGTAGCTTATGCGTGGTGCCCAAGCTGATGCCTCATAACTTCTAGCTACCTTTTCACCACTCGGCTATGAACAGTTTATGACATCTCAGACTGATGCTAGCAATCTGGTGGATTTAGGCAGACTCTCTTCTTCCGTCTTCTAACTGCGGCTCGCTTGCTTTTTTTTTCGACCCCTTAACAGTTCTAGAACCTCATCCACGTCTTTGTTGGGTATCTATTTTGGTGTTGGTACATGACGTAGCAATTGAGGGGCTGCTCTGGAGCAGCTCTGGTGAGTCGAACATGATCGGGGGAAACGACTTTGCTATCCGCCTAGCTTAGTTTAGGTCGTTTCGATATCCGTAGTCCACGGACGTCGAAATTAGGACTCTTAATATCAGGATAACATATGTCCCCCGGATATGGCGAAAGGGGTGTTTAGCGGCCGATCAGACATTCGGGCCTGGTACATGAAAACCTGAGCCAGCGCGATTCTATGACTCAACGAGTTCGCCAGTTCAGCATCTTCGTCTGCCTTCGCGCGAAGGCTGTTCGTTGATTCAGCGGCCGACTTGGATTGACGAATAGTGACTTCGGGTTTCAGAGAGCTACAGCTTGTGCTTGGCGTCAGGGACAGGAAGGTCAGGGAAGGAGGGTTAGTCGAGCTAGAACTACTGGGGTAGTTCTTTAAGCGGTTCGGATATGATCTCGTATCGGATCCGAGACGAGCGGGTTGCTGAAATAGAGCACTTAACCCAGTGCTATGCTCTGTTGCCAGCTCAGTGTGATCTTGAAATCGGGGACGTGTTTCTCCGAGCAGCGTTGATGGTCGCGTTTTGAGAGAACTATGACTTCTGCTAGAAAAGTCGTCTGGAAACTTTGATGGTACGCTTCCTTGGACCGTCGTCTCTCGCAGCTGAAATTCTTGGTAGGACGAAGGAATTGCTGAAGTAACGAGCCATTGCTCGACCGGACTGTTGCGAGTATTCTCGAAAGACTGGATGAATGTCTCCTTGTCTACATCATGGTCCATATCACGATCCATATCATGATCACCCAATATTGTAGCTTGGTCTAAAACCGCAACATTGAGATTTGGGGGCTGCTCAGACCGCGTAAAAGATTGACCTACGTTAGTTAGCACCACGAAATAACTGCCTTGTATTGATATGCTTATAATACCTACCCGGTGCCCCTTTCTTCCTGTTTCCTGGCCAATACTTGAAAAGGCATGTTTTGTTCAATGGCTTTTTGGAGATTTTCCCCGTCGTTGCTGAAGGCTTATCAGATCGGCGCCCTTTGAGGCATCGCATCCCTTCCAACATGGTTGCATATAAAATCACACGTCCTGCTACCTGCCTTACAGTTTCGTGAAGGGCTACGAATTTTATTTATTTATTTATATGAATGCACCTAATAGGAGGTAGTTAAGATGTGAGGTACGTAGTCAAGTTGACGACGGTGGGACCTACACCTTAGCGTGAAGCATGTCAGCGCAATACCACCCAGGGTCCTAATCGAAAGCGTGGCTAAACATAATAGGTAGCTAATCGGATCTGTATTAACGTTATCCGATATTTCCGTTGTGTACGGATCTAACACCGAGGCAATTAATAATAATAATACCTACCTGATACCGCCATTGTGCAATAAAACCAAGAGTCTAAAGCCGGCTGGGCGGTCACCGCTTGCTGTCTCAATGGCGTCTTACGTGAGAGATTGGCGACTTACAACTCAGGTCGGCGAAGCACAAAATATAATTGGCCCGTGCGGCTCGGACGAGAAATAGCGAGTCTAGGCCAAGATATTGTGGCATGAATATTGGCCAGCTAAGATTGTTTACGAACCATTTCGCGCGAACAACTAGGTACCCAGGCGTGTAGGCACTTACCCTAGTCATAAACAAAGTCCCCATTTGGGGGCCGTTTCGTTGCGGCTCGAGAAAGAAGAAGTCGAACATATGCTTGGAATCATATTATATTACTCCCTAGGTCCGCATAAAGCTCGTGGTTTCAAAATTTACGGCACAGCTTTTTTCAGCCCTTCTTTTTCTATATACACGTGGCGGAACCTAATTAATAGACTCTGCATAGCTGAGAAAATAATAGGTAACCCAGGTGAGGCCAGTTTCATTAGTACTGTATGCCTTGGACAGTACGTAACCTCTCGCTTAACTTATACGCTTTCGATTCTAGGCCTGGCAATTGTTTGAGCTAGTGAAGGATTTCTATGGCCATCTTCGTCACTGATCCTGTCTACCCCAGGGAAAACAGTTATCTGATTCGAGTTTCCACCATCATCGAAGCGGAATTGATACTCTGATGGCTGTGATAATAATAAATAGCCAAAAGTTGCGCATTCTACAATCACCTCCCGTAGGTGATTCTCTTGTTCGTACCTATCATCGCGATCACCTGCCACGAAAGGCTCGAGGAAGGCATTTAGGGTCTCGGCAAGCCGTTGCGCTTGGCGAGTGCTAACATCTTCAGATGGGACTAACGGTGTCCTTTCACTCCTACTCGGGTTAAGTAGGAAGACAGATAACTGCCGCCATCGAGTGAATGCGACATCGACCGCTGTTAGAATTATACATGCATTAGTATCCGCATTATCATCGATATTGATTGCACCGCCTGGCTCACCTTCTGGGTTTCCCCTAAAACTCTCAGTAGCTGGTATTGAGGAGGTGAACGCCGACAACGGCTCTGGGAGTAGAGATAAAGGCGAAGTCCTGTCCAGAGTGACGCTGGCGAAGGTGACACTGGCAATAATGTGCTGAATAGCGCTATATCGAGTTCTCGGGCTCACTGCCAAAGAAACAAGTTTCCCTGCTGATAAAGTACCGCTCTGTCCTATTCCCAGACGGGCCAGCTCCGCAGACAGCATTTCTATATTAGGAGAGACCGATAGATTATGATAATTATTTTCAACATGTTGCTGAAGCAACTCGCTCAACGAACGAAGCTCCGTCCATATTTCAGCATCTGGCGTTGGATCTAAGAGGAATTGGTCCAGCTGCAGTCTATCTGTTGACGATATAAGACTCCGCAAAGGCTTCTCCTGACAGTCATATTCGTCTCCCCGCGACCTATTACCAGACCTTTGCCGCTTTCGCCGCCGAAAGAAGAGGGCCCCGGCTAGAACGCCCAGTATCAACCCCGCGAGAGCGCACGCGATGGCAATTCCAGCTACAGCTCCGGTGGAAAGGCCAGCCTTATTATCTAAATCGACTGACTGCGTAGTCTGTATGGGTGATGGCGATGCTCGACTCGAAGACGTACTCGAGGACGTGCTCGAAGGCGTATTCGAACTCCGGGTTGTGGACGTAGAAGACTCAGTTGAAGAGGAAGTAGTAGAACTACTGGTAAAGGAATTCCAAAATTCGGTTACAAACCGAAACTGTGTCGACCCTGGCGGCTTGGTAAATACGTCGACTGCTTCATAAGAGGTTCCTAAGGTATACACGGTAAAAACCGTAGTGTGTGATATCATTATCTCCGCCATTGCGCTGAGAGCTAAAATCTAACTAGATGGTTTCCGATTTCCTCTAGATTCGTGACCATAGAAGACATGATTTACTCTAGGAGGTGAATAAAGAACATCGTTATTGTACGGTATGTGGATATACTCAAAATAGCACAGGAAGTGTCTTGCAGGCCAGTTAAGACACAGCCACAGTTACAGTACGGCACGAGCGAGGAGTGGGATCGCGGTACGGGGACAACATTCAAAAGCAGTACTATCCCGGGTAGTGATGAGCCTCCACTTACGATACAAGACAAAGGCAAGCAAAATAAAAACCTGGACGATAATTCCTTTCTCATTATTGGCAAAAAAAAAAAAACAAGAGCCCAAACTTATGAGACCGTTTGCGCAGTGATCTTTTTTGGGTATGAAAGGGAAATAGCCGTTTCTAAAGGCACATGGGCATATTCCTTCAGCATCGAATGACCGGTCAGACAGACGCGTATTGGGACAGGGCGCAAATGGGGATGGACAGGGATCAGCCACCGCACGCTTGCTGATTGCATGTTCCAGCGAATTGGGACTTGAAGCTATACTTGATTCGACCACTTAGAACGATACACATCACTGCCGGATTGGATACGTTCTACGAGTTACACTTTGGACGACTCAAAGCAACGATATCAATGTTTGCATTTGTCCGTAGTTAACAGCATACCATACCGTGCTATTCCGTCACAAAGCAAGTATATCAGTTGATTGAACGAGAATAAAAAATTTGCCGAGTGCCCTTGAGCACACACAGCCAGGAGCTAATAAGTTCCAACAAAGTCCTATCTCCACATATCCCGGCCCCGGAAGACCCCAAGGTCTAGGTATTCATTCTCAGCGTACGTACGGATCAGACAGAGACAAATGTGATCCATGCGCAGCGTCTATTAACCCAACCGGAATACGAACGCGAACGCAGCCCTGCAGAAATACAGCTGAACCATCTTAAAAGAACAAAGGGTTCGATCTACGGAATCCTGTACGTATCCCTTAATATCATGACTTTTTTTTTGGAGATTTCTACGTACCTCTAACGTCCACTTATTTTGCTAGGAGAATATTATATAGGTACCTAAAGGTAGGAAGTCATCCTAGTTAGTAGATAGAAATTTACCCTACTATTGTTGCTAAACCAAAAGTTAACGAACAAAAGTTGCCAGAGATGTTTATGCTTATCCTACAATTCTCAAGCCACGTACGTAAACGCGCATATTAATTAACCCACCATGGCCAGTGAGCGACCTGATATACTTGTGGCCATTGACGTTGGCACAACTTACACAGGTAAGTACCATGTCTTCACCGTTCACTTTTCGATATAATAGGAAGCTCATTACGCGCTAAAGGTGTCGCATGGGCGCGGCCGCAGCGGAATCATGCCCTGCAAAGTCCTATTCAGATAATACATAACTGGCCTGGCGCTTCGACCAAAAACGAACAAAAAGTCCACACTTGTCTTGTCTATAATCAGGACGACAGCTTGTCCTCCTGGGGCTACCTGTGCGAAGATGACGACTTGATCGATAAGAAGAAGAAGAAGCGGGAGTTCTTCAAAATTTTTCTCGATCAGCGCACGTTGGAAGATGCGCGCCGCCAAAATATCAGCCAGGCGCCCACCTCCGTCCAGGATGCACAGAGGTTGATCTCTAGCTACCTGCGCGAAGTTTACTCGCACGTCAAATCAACAGTGGAATTGTATACTGGTATAGGCCACGTGGGATGGCAGGAGTTAGTAGTCGAATTCATCTTCAGCGTCCCAACGACGTGGAGGAGCCAGGAGATCATCAACTCTTTCAAAAATTGTATTCATGATGCAGGGTTCGGTGTCGAGGGACGGTACCACAGAGCTACGGTCGAGCTGACAGAGTCTGAGGCGGCAGCTGTCGGGACCATCAAGAACTCAGCTGTGGCTTTCGAAACAGGCGATATCTTCTTATCTGTCGACGCAGGAGGCGGGACGACGGATCTTGCACTAATGCAAGTTGTCGAGGCGCGGCAGCCGTTTCCATTACTATCTCAGCTAAACCAAGTAGACGGTATTGGGATTGGCTCGACGTTAATCGACCAGGCTTTCGTAACGATGATAAATAATCGTCTCAACAAGTTTCCCGAGTTAGTAGACAAACTTCCTCCTGACTGTGCTGAAAGGCTCGTCAAGAGCGAGAGGTATCGAACAACGAAGCACAAGTTCGGGGAGCGAGTTTACCAATCCACCTGTTATAAGCTCCCCTTAGAAGGTGTTCCTTATAATCTTACTCACACTGGTGCGCAGATAGAGCTCGGTAGGATAATAGTTTCGTGGTACATTAATACATACCAGACGCCATATTGGAGTTTAAATCTGACACGCCTCAAAATAGGGAACAGATGCAGGCCCTCTTCGATCCGCATGTCGAAGGTATTATCAAGAAGATACACGAGCAGCTAGACTGGATGTTAACTAATGGGATCGACCGGCCAATAGTAAGTCTACCTGCATAAGAGCTCGTCCAAGTACTAAGGAACTAATACATAAAAACTGGTTAGACCTATATGATCCTATCTGGCGGACTCGGAAGCTCCAAGTACATCCGTGATCGCATTCAGCACGAAATGATGATTAGTCTCTATCCACATGCCCATCAAGTTAAAGTGCTACAAGCTCCTGATCCGCAACTGGTCGTCGTGAAGGGACTATTGTTAGACAGATTGCAGAATCTAGAGTCGGGACTGGCACCGGTCATTGTAAGTAGAGTAGCTCGGGCGAGTTATGGTCTTGTATGCAAGACCAAGTACAACCCGGAGATACACATCGATGAAGAGATAAAGACGGACTCTTACGACGGAGAGAAATACGCCATGGGCCAAATCGACTGGATTATTAGAAAGGTGCTTTTATGAATCCTGAACGTGCGTCTCCTCCAGCGTATACCCAATTGCTGACCTGCTTACCTAGGGAGATTCCATAAGTACGAATACCCCTATTAGTACGACTTACACGAAGAAAGTGGACCCAAAAGATTCGGATCGCAGCTGGGATTCAATTGTCGTGATCTCAGATTTGGACCCTTTCTTCTTGCCTCACAGCATAAATCAAGGTGAGTCCCTCGAGGTGGCACAAAAACTAACAGCCCATACTTATCCTGCTTGATAGAAGGGTTCAAACAGCTCTGCGTAGTAAAGAGCGACATCACGGGAATAAACAACAGCGACATGATAATGAGGCGTAAGTCGAGGAGGTTCTTGTTTCACAGCAAGAAGTTTTATGTATGCAGTTACGAAGTTCGGGTCATCGTAGCCCCCGCGGAGTTGAGATTCGAGTTGTGGTTTGCCGGGCAGAAGTTCTCGGGGAACCACGAGCCCATCAAGATTACGTGGGACGCCGAAGGGTCCAAAGTCGGCGGATAATGGTTAATCAAAAAGGAGATCTTAATTCGCATAACCTAATATAATATTAGTTATACTTAGTTAACTTATAATAAAGTAATACAAAGAAGTTAATTCAATAGGTTAGGTACCTACCTTACAGGTTATTCCGTTTGCTGTCCACCTGCCCGTTCGCTGACTACAATTTATATGATATACAGCGGTGACGTTCAACATGAACATATCTCTACGGGGGTAATGAAAACGTGTATCAACTGTCACTAAGGTTGTGAATATATAGGTACCTCCTGTCTACCTTAGGTACCTAACCTATATAGTTCTTAAGTAGACTGAGGTCCAATAAGGAGAGATGTACCGATTGGTAAAATAGTATGTATTCAATTCGGTTGGATAGATGTAGCCAACTTATGATATCCTTAACTGATACTAGCTGGTTTACTAGCTGGTTCAATATGCGGGCCTATTCATCATATCTCTAATCTTGTCCCTCATACTTGTGCTACTTCGCCGACGCTGCTGATTATGATCAATCTTGTTGACGGCCTGGCAGTCACCGTTGGAGGGGTGCCGAGTAGTGCCAATGCGGTTTGTCCGACCTGGCCAACAGGGTCAGCATGCCATCCTGAGTAGCTACCCAAGGCAGGTAGTTCCTAGCTATGGCATTCTAGTGATACTAACAGACGAAATCACCCCTTCCAGCGTCGTCAATCACTGCCTGGTACTTCTCCTTGGCCACGAGGTACGCCTTTGACATATTGGACTTGGCTTTCGAAATGTTGCTCTAGTTCGCGCGTTGATGTGACGCTTCTATGACTTTGGTATCAAAGTGAAAAAGTAATGTAGGTTGGAAGTAATAACCCTGTACTCACTGCAGAGACTGCCTGGACCTCTGCCCATATATAATCAAGTGCATCGGCCATGTGAGCTGGGAGTTGACCCCTCCCTGATATATCAGCAGTTGGAGGTCAAGGACTCCTATTGGGGCTATCGACAGTGTCCGGGTTTATCCTGAAAAGCAATTGGTTGTTGATTATAAATGAACAACGGATGACGGAAGAGCAACATAAAGGGTGCGGGGTTAGTGGCATCTTCTTATGAGACTGACTAAATACATATGAGTATCGACTGGTAGATGGACTTATCTAAAACATCTAATTGAAGTGTATTCTGATGTATCTATTCTGATGTACTACATCAGCTTCATTTGTAGAGTTGCCATCATTCCGGCGTTGCTTAATCATGCCCGGCAAGTCTGCAGATATTCAGCCGGCCAATAATATGTTGAAGTTTGAAGCAGTCTTTGCCACGCCCTGAGAGAAACCTTTAGTTTATTGGTAGGTGTTTATTAGTAGGCCAATTCCACCGGAGTGTAGTTATATGTCAACCAAATACAGCTTCGATGAGAATGATGTTGATTGTCTGAGACCATAGCTGTAGTTGATGTCAATTTTGGGGACCAAGAAAGGGATATATCAGTTCGACATTCGCGTCTTTTATATAAGAAGAGGCTAGGCTATGAATGAAGTTGGTACATGAAGGTTTTAGTACTATGGTAATAGTATGAGGTACCTTGATACATGATCGTATGCCAAGCACCGGGCATAATCCAATTGACTACCTGGTACCTAGGTACCTACCTAAGCTAAGCTAAGGTAGGAGGTACCTAAAGTGATCTGATCGGTGGGACCCTACCTGGCCTACCCAACCTCTTTAAGCCTCTGCTCTAGCCTCCAACCTCCAAACCCCCGCCCCTGCCACCGCAAAAAAAACGAGCACGGTCCACCTTTTCTCACTCTTTTGCCAAATCTAGGTTAGTAAAGTAGCAAGTACATAGTAGCTTCGAACCTAGCATAGCGCCCATTGAACCGTCTGTCTCACCCTTTTTTTTTTTTTTTCCCCATGGCAAGCCAACTTCCAACCACTTCTCCAGACTCTCCCACCTCTCTCCAGCCCAGCCCAGCCCAGACCAGACGTTTGGCCGAGCAACGAAGCCAAACGCAAGGACAAGGTCGTTCAGCCTTGACCATGTCATAGTACCGTACCGTACAAGCTGAAGATACCTTAATAGTCATTCGTTCTAATTTACATACTACTACTGTTAAATAATACTAATTCTACTGTGTCATCCCCTCTCGCTTTACTTTCGTTCTTCTCTTTGAGCCCTCGTCGTCGTCTGGGCTCCATCACATCATCGGCTCGGCGCATCCCGTCCAATCGCCCGCGGGCATCGTGCATATCTCGCATCTCGCATCTTGCATCTGGTCCGCATCCATTCGCTATCTCCTATACTTTTCCATCTCTGGTATACGGTATACTTGCCCCGAATTGATCTTGAGCAAGTTGCTCGTCGTCGGCAACAACTAGCAAGATGGGTGGTTACGGGGACTTCACTGGCATATGCCACACGGCACCCTTACCGTTGTGCGCATCTGTTGGTCCTGTCACTTCCATATCGGGCGGCGTCGGCGTCGAAACCGACTGCTTCGCGCGAAATATCGAGTTGGCCAATACCATCATATTCCAGGGCGCTTCCAGCTTCATACACATTATCGCTTTGGTCATGACGATAGTGATGATCTTACATATCCGGGGGAAATTCACAGCTGTCGGTAAGTAGTTTTCGCATCAAGTATTCCGATGGTGATTCACCTTCACATAGCCTAACGCACGGTTTCTGTTCGCAGGTCGCAAGGAAATTCTAGCCTTCTTCTATTTCTATATGCTGCTGTCGTTCATCTCCCTCCTCGTCGACGCTGGTGTCGTTCCTCCGGGCTCTGAGCCTTACCCGTACTTCGTCGCGGTACAATCCGGCCTCGCGTCCGCGTTGATCACTTGTCTATTAATTAACGGGTTCGTCGGATTTCAACTCTACGAAGACGGTACCCCATTGTCCGTATGGATGCTCCGGCTTTCCTCCGTCGCGGCCTTTGCTGTCTCGTTCCTGGTATCGCTCGGTACTTTCAAGTCGTGGGCTGGTATGGGGCCGTCAAACACAGTAGGCCTGTTCACGGTGCTATACCTCCTAAACGGCGTACAACTCGTCATCTACGTGGCCCTGCAGATTTTGCTGGTAGTCCGAACTTTAGAAGACCGCTGGCCGCTAGGAGATATCACATTCGGTCTCTTCTTCTTCATTGTGGGCCAGGTCATACTATATGCGCTTAGCTCCACGATTTGCCAAGCTACTAGTCATTACATTGACGGCCTGTTTTTTGCAACGACATGCAATCTGCTTGCTGTCATGATGGTTTATAAGGTAGGTCCTCCTCATATCAATATTGCCATTCAGTTTCTAACAGCGATTCTCCATAGTATTGGGATTCTATCACGAAGGAAGACCTCGAGTTTTCTGTGGGTACGCGGATGAATAACTGGGAAGTTAAAGAGCTTCTACCCGACGAGGAACGCCGCACTACCGTGTACATGGATGACCCTTACGGCCAACCCAGCCCTTACGATCATTCTTCCTCTCCTTCGAGGAACCGAATGTCCCGCTATTAGTCGTCCAGTATTGCGGAATCTTCACAACGAGGAGGAATATTCCAGACATGAGTGCGAGAACGGAGACATTAACTCGTTCGGAAGCACGTTGCATTTGCGAGGCGTCTCGGTTTGGCTGGCGAACTCATGCGGGTTCCATTAGAGCAATAAATGGACATATTTAGTATCGGGGTATCGGTACTGACAGCGATTGCTGGATGGAAAAATGCATGTGTAAAATGAGCCTGGTATTAGAACGGGCTGCGACGGAAGCCAAGTAATATATATTATCTTGTATATACCATACATATTTTGACTACCACGAACATACGAGCGTTCTCGTGGTATTTTGACACCGTTCTAGACTTGTGTAAATATTGATTGCCCATCAGCGCTTCATTTTCGATATATACCAGGTACCTACCTGGTATCAGACTATTATGATATATACAGTGATGCCTCCGCTAGTAATAGCTATTATTATTGGACGGTTAACATTAAGTCCTAATTGATCCCGAAGGATCACAAACAGCCAAGACCATGTAATGATGATTTTGAGGTGTCGTCGTAAAGCATCGGCTCTGTCTAGAGCTAGATCTTGTATCGATCTATTCGCCTTCCTAATAAACGAGGGGTTGTTCAAACCCCCTCCCCCTCTCTAAAACTAACCATCGCCCCGAAGTACGCAATACCCCTTGCCACTTGTTGGCTGTGAGACCTTGTCTCACTATTAATGACGGCTATTCGGCCACGTCTCGTCGGGGGCGGTGGCTAAAGAGCTTGAAACGGGCTATGCAACGAAAGAGGCTGGTCTGCCGGCGCGTCCATGCTCTTCGGCAAATATTCAAACCCGGGGGCTGTGGTGGGTACCTAATGATATACCAATAATCTGGCACATCCAGACTTTTCGCCTGCTTTTCAGTCTCCGTCGTCATTGAAGCTGAGCTTGATCTTCTTGGCTTTCTTCTTGGTCTGCCTCGTTCCCCATTTGCTGTCGGTGGCAGATTTATCACCACCACTCTTCACCGACGGGCTGTCTCCCTCGGTGTCACCGCCAACCACCCGTCCTACCTTGCGTTTCCTACCCGCACCAATCCCAGCTACTTTCTCCTTTTCCCTCTCTTCTTTACCATTCTTTGCACCCGTATCCGCGCCCGCGCCCGCATCGTTCTTCCCGTCTACGTTATCGTCTCCCCTCTCCGCAGGAGCATCTACGTCGGCGCCGGACGGGAAAGCGACGGTGTTGCCCGCTTCGTCGACGACGAGCGGCGCGTCCTCGGCCTCCTCGCTGGCGGACCGCGGCCGGGCTGCCCGTCGTCGCGCGGCTAGGATAGGGTCCGGGGAGTCGGGATCGCGCTGCTGCTGCTGCTGTTGGCCGCGGAGCTTGGCTAGGAAGGGGGGCAGGTCGCTCGAGTAGGCGAGGTTCTTGGAGGTGATTTTCGGTTGGCTCTGCTGTTGGGAGGACATGATTTTTCGTCGCTTGGGTCGAAATCGGGTTTATTTCGGTAAAGTGATGATGTCGTCCTCAGGCACGAAATCGCACCTAGTCGACCAGGTGTTGTTTATTCGTAGAAATTGTTGTAGGTTAGGTGCCTTATTAGGTAGTATCTAAGCTTAGTATCTAAGCTAACTTAGCCTCAAATCCGAAGCTGAAGATCTACCTACGCTAAGCGCAAAAGCCGGTATCCGTTAGCCAGTGGGGCTGGTCTTACTTGAGGTGTATGGGTACCTAATGTAGGTACGTAGCTTATTATGTTTTATGTGTAACTTGACGGTTTTCTTAGAAGTTTAGGTATTGATGAAATTATGTTCGCTCTTCATAATATTAAGCAACTACCTAATGTATTAAGCACCTTGGAAATAGTCAACCAATAGGTTGATGCCATCGGTTGTTGTTTTTCTTCTTCTCGCCGTTCAACTTAGTGGTTCATAAATACCAGTATAGTTCTCCTTATGCTCGTACAGAGATATACCTACCTAGGTACATAGTAGCACCTTTAACTTCATTCTGATATTACCTATCGTACAATACCTATTATGCGATCCCATCAATTTAAATCAGTGCCACCTCCATGAACTTGAATTCTCCGACTAGTTATCCGGAAAGCCCGAACAAGTTGGGTAGCCCAAGTATGTCCCGTGCCCCAAAGTTCGATGGCATCGACCTATAACAAAAGACTGCCACGTATACTAACGTACAACTGACGCCAAAGTCCAGCATGATATCCTGTCGTTATTATGACCCCAACCTTGGCCCCGGGTATCCATTCTCATCGCCGTGGTAACTATTCTTTGATTAGCTGGGGAAAATGCCCAATGTAAGTACTGTAAGAGGGGTAACTTCATCATACGCTCACAGCTGTTGTTCTTTTCCATTCCTTGTCAAGGTGATGGTGAACTGATCCCGTTTTAACTTCTCCCTTGTTATTATACTTTCTCCTCAATAGACCATATGGAAACTTTGAGGCGCCTGCTAGCGTACCTGTACTGAGTATTGGCCGGGATATTTCTCGTCAAGGTATTGCTTCAGTTGGTTCGACGTGACCCTTGATGCGGATATGGATAAAATTTTGGGTCCGTGCTCCCTCTCTGTAGGCCACCCTGATTGTGTTCGTGAAGCGCGTGTCATTGTTGGATTCTCCTGGGGTTGACGATATATCATTGATACCAGTTTCACACTGAGTCGTAGTCAGTTTCCGTGAAGACGAAGCGAAGCAACGGGAGTAGCCCCTTGGTTCCCTTGGGTAGTTCCTGTATTTATATGTCCAACAGTGTAAGAATGGGGCGATAAGTAAAACTTTTCAGGCCACCTTGCTCATTTCCGCCGGCCCGTTTAATAGCCGGGTTGCTTATTTCTCTGGTAATACAAATCGAAACAACTGAATAAGAAACAGGATGAGAAATAAGAAAAGGGTAAGAGGAATGAGGAAAGAAGGAAGGAAGGAATAGGATTTAGGAAATAGAGGGAGGGTAGAGGGTTTTATGTTGCCCATTTTATAATGATGTAAAGCTACATAATAGAAGCTTCTTGTTCCACATATTCAATTACGATTGGTGACTACCTACCCAGGTAATGGTTTACTTAGCTTAAGGTTGAATTTGTTGGTTTAGCTTAGTCTCGCGATATCTACACATTGTCTGCGGACCATAACATGATTGAAATAATTCGCGTGGGGAGTTAAGATGCAGGGCAACAGCTAGCCACTCATTCCGCCTTTCAGTTTGCCTACAATATGCGCCTTTGCTAGGACGACGCCTCTTAGCATTAGGGTACGAAAAAGGGGCAAGGCAGGTTACCTAAGGACACGATCCGAAGTACTTCCAAATAGGTGTCATTTCTACGCGTTTCGAAAATATTTTCTAATATCTATAAAATGTTATAAGATTTCATAAAACTTATTTAATCATTTCTCTTCTCTTTTCTTCTTCTCCTTTTTCTTCTTCTTTTAATAGGTAATAGGGGTTAGGATAATCTCTTATTACTGCTTAATTACCGTCCGTTTTCGTTTATGAGGTACCTAAATAGCACTACTATTATTAGCCAGCAAGCCACGAGCCGCCGTTCAATACTTACATATGTACTGTTAGGTAGTATGTAGTATTTGATGGTAGTAAACAATGGTTGTATTAGGAAACGTTTCTAAATGTGGAGCCAAGCCTTGAGATCTCAAGTAATAGCTATGCTTGCGTAATACATACACCACACTACCTACCTAATTAGTATAGGTACCTACCTACCTTAGGTTAGGTAGTTATTCCATTTTCTTTTTGTACGTATCGGGCACAAGTAACTTACCTGTACTCAGTACTTACCAATCTCTCCAATCACGTTTATCAATACGTCTGTATACAGGTATGTATCCCTTTGGCAGGTAGTAAACTGCTCCTCCCTCTTGCAATTATGTCCCATCCCCTCCTCATGTATTGAATTGTCAAGGGGGGGGGGGGGGGGGGGGGGGTCAATTTTTAAAACAAGCAAGCGATTTGTTATTAAATATTTTTATTTATTAATAACCCGTACGCCCAAAAAAAGACACGAATCTTGCCGGGGC
>NW_025953052.1:119441-275570 GCF_022478825.1 Daldinia caldariorum | reverse complement strand
CACCGAGGACATGATCCGTGCGGCGGACCCGGCGTTCAGCGCGGCGCGCGCGCGGGGGCGGGGGGGGGCCCCCCCCGCCCCAGTTTTTACTACCTACCACTCGAGAGGATATTAAATATTTTGATATTTCATACCCGTTTCGCCCAACAACATCACGACTACTTTCCGGGACGGGGTTTCTCCCATCCCACGTACGATATTGGTGAGCCAAGGGGTTCTCTACGCATCATTTCCTCTATTAGGAAAGTACCGTGCCCGGTTAGTTTCTGTGGCTGTACAAGGCAACCTTAGGACGGTAGCTGAAGACAATTGTCAGCCTGCATACATACCTCCTAGGTAGGTATAAACATAGCCGGAAGTGACATTATGATATTGCGAGACTATGATGGTATGCTATGTTCGACGATGAGCAGTACATAACATATTAACCTACATATACTTAAACCTCTCACTGCTAGCCCGATACGTTTCTGTATCAATTATATCACCTGTCTCCTTATACCTGATTACTCCCTATTCATCTACTATTTGCTCGTTGTTACCTGGTCAGGGACTTGCCTAGCATTAACAGTTTCCGATTTGATAGTTCTATTGTAACTTTAGAGACGTTTTGTCAGTGTTAATATAAAAATTCTTTGTTCGTGAAAGAGTCTAATCTTTAGCTAAAAGACGATACTAGCACAAGGCTACTGATTTTATACCTTGATAGTATATATGCAAACGCTGGCTCAGCTGTCGCCGGCCTCCGGCGCTGCGGGTAAGATTTACATCAGTGCTACCTTGTGGCTTCAGAGCCTGCTGCTCGGTTTGTTCGCGCACAGCTGTTAACGATCCCATATCAGCCAATACATCTATCTCTAGGCAGTAAGGCAACTGTTGAGGCAGCCGGTGACTCCAATTTAGTCTGCAGGTAAGAATTGCTGTTTAATATGACGCAGCGGTCTTGGAGCAGATATATCTAACCTGAAGTCCAGGTAGTGTCCGCATTCCTTCCAGTCTTTCAATTCTAAGGTATTGTCATAACACTATTATACCTACTTCTTTTCAGACCCGGAAGTAGTACTTTACACACTAGTAACCACAACTCCAAAGTAGAGTTTCCGACTCCCTTTCTATTTCTGCCCTTTCTATTTCTGGTCATCTTAGTCACAACGTACACATTGACTGTCACTAACACACTCACCCCATTGCTTCGGTATCACGATGATCGGATCAAAAAGTGTTCTAGACAATGAAAAAAGAGTAAAGCATATCAACGACCGTGGTGAGGCTTTTTCTATGACTGCTGGTAGTGCTCAGCACAAACAGCAATCTCTGATAGACAAACCAAGTACGCACAACGTTACCGAAACCGAAATCAACAAACTCATTAAGACCATCGCGAAGGAACTTGATGATGCTCAGATCCCTAGTGCTATGGACTATGAAAAAACCTATATCCCGAGACACAAACTGCAAATTATTCTTACTCCCGAGAAGATTCGAGCCATTGTTGAACACCCTTGTTACAAAGATTTCGAGGACAAGGAAAAACTAGCCACGCAAATCTACTATGGTTCAAAGGATTCCAATTCAAAGCCTCTTTTGAAGCTGCTGGCTGTGTTCATTGGAATAAGAGAGCCGGAGGAGTTTCCGAAATGCATCAAGGAGGGAATGGATGATGGGTGCCTTCCGATGGTAAGGAAGGTGGTGGATAGGAACTATTCTCTCTATTGCCAACGCCATGAGAAGCATCATACAGCTATCGATCAATTAGATCGATCTTACTGCAGGAAACAGTTTGCGCAGTGGTCGTACAGCCTAATCGCTCCACATATCATCGGTACGAAAGAAATACATTCACACTACCATCTACACGCTGGTGATGTTTTCCCCATGCCCGGTGGTAGGCTTCATCAGAAAGAGCCGAACGGAAAGGACAACGGGGCTGAGATACAGGAAGCATGTTTTGCGTATGGTGGGTTTAGCGAGGTATATCAAGTCGAAATTGACGAAGATCACCATGATTTTGGAAACATCGGGGTATGTACTAAAGTTTCTTCTGTGGTACTATCGATGATTGATCTAACCCTTTACTAGATCCGCCATCCAGACAAAATGTTCGCCTTGAAGAAACTCACTTCCCATGACCGGTCAAGCTTGGATATGGAGCTTAAGTCCCTGCTATTCTGCATGGATATGTCAATCGATGAAGATGCCAGTAGGCACATGATACAACCTCTTGCAACATTCGAAGTCGAAGATCCCACGGTAAACGGCTTAACTTATTATATTCTCTTCGACTGGGCAGAGGGGGATCTCAACAAATTCTGGGAGACCAACAACAATCCAAGACCGGCTAGGGATCATTGCAAATGGATGTCTCACGAACTCTATTCACTTTGCTTGGCGCTCAAGTGTGTCCATAACGAGCGCCAGCGGGCCTTAAAGCACATCGATAAAAGCACGCTTGAAAATAACCTACTAGGAAAACCCCATGATACCGAGGACTTGTATGGACGTCACGGAGACATCAAACCGGACAACTTTCTTTGGTTCCGTTCACCTCAATCTTCAACATCTTCTGGTGAAAGTTCGTTGGCAAAGATTATAAGCCAACTTGCTCTATCCGATTTTGGATTGGGAAGATTGCATACCAAAGTCTCGCGATCAAATCAAGACCCAAAGAATATCTCCAGGACAGAGACATACAGGGCGCCCGAATTTGACCTCATGGATGGCAGAATCTCCCGCGCATCCGACATCTTTAGTCTTGGGTGTGTATTTCTCGAATACGTCACATGGTTTCTATTGGGAAACCAAAGCGTGACTGAGACTTTCCCCAACGTCAGAATTAACAAAGATATCCATCAATTCGACTCGGACACTTTCTTCAACATTTTCAAGGGTGAGCATGGCGAACGACCAATCCTAAAGGAGAGCGTAAAAGATTGGATTATACAGCTCCAAATTCACAAAGATTGTACCTGGTACTTGCACCAACTCCTTGATATAATAAGGGACAAGATGCTTGAGCCAGAACGTGACAACCGAATCCACATCTCAGAACTCGTCAAGGAGATGGATCTACTTCGACGAACATGTGAAGGAGACGATAGCTTCTATTTGGAGGTGAAAGGCGAGCCCAGGTCTGGTTAACATCATGCGAGGTAGCATTTATCGCCATGCATACCAAAGGCATCAAGCAGTGTCGAAAGACGACCCGAATTAGTATTAAGAGGGCCTAGTGATCTTGAATTTCCTTTTTCACCTATAGCGATATATATCCCACCAGTAAGTTCCAAGAATTCCAGATGCTAGCAGCCAAACTAACATTCATGGCTAGCGTTGCACATCACTTTCTTGACGCCATGATATCCCCTTTTCGAATACTGTTTACCTATCCCCTACCCCTTATTTATAATGAAAACTGATTGCCCTTTCTAATTCAGCTATCTGGCCCTTATGAATCAAATTCTTTCAGCACACATCATAGAAGGATCAAGCATGACAATATTTACCTCGGGCGGTGGTTCCTGTAATTTAAGTTGAAGGATGTATCGACCGGATTTTACCTATATGGGAGATTAATTTGGTGCACGGTGCGTTGGAATCGGGTCCTGGTAGCATTACCCTCACTTTGTACCGATCTTGGCCATACATACTGTCGAGGGAGTTCTTCAGCTTTAGGGGATCGTTATATTTCTGCCTCAATACGACTTCGTGCCATGTCTCGCTCTGTGATTGTGGCTGTGGCTGTGACTGTGACTCGGGCATTGTTGATTTAATTCGGCGCTCCTAAGCCCGCAAAAGACTGGCCAAAATCTGAATGAAGACTGACTCCAAAAGTGCACTTGTTGATATGAGTACCTAGGTAGGTAGAGACAACGAAGGTCAGTGAGGGATATTAGCATAGGTGGGGAAAAAAAGAAAAGAAAAAAAATTAACCGAAGGCGGCTCCCGGCGACCAACTGGACAGCGTTTGACAGAGTATGACATGTGCGGCATTTCAGCCCAATACATACCTGCATCACGACAATCTTGGTCGACTTAGAACCAATCAGATATGATCTATGTCGTAGCATGCAGTAAGATATGCAGGCAGCCAGGCAGCCAGCTGTGGCAACCTAAGATGGTGACCACCAAGGCTTTCCAGAAATATTAGCATTTCTGCCAGAATGCCCTCAACAGATCCTACTTCCCCAATTTGCAGCGATCTTACCCCCTAGAGCCTCCTTCTGTCAACGCGCACTCGAGCCTCGGCCCCGACCCACGCCGATTCTAAATCCTAGTAAACAAGATGGATTGGCCTATGGAAGACTTGCCTTGGTCTAGCGCCGACTTGGGGCTATTTGAGTTTGAAACACGACCTACTGTCGTTCTACGAAAATTGGAATCACACACAGCAAGTGTAGCGACATGCAATATCTGCTATATTGCTAACATAGTTTATATTAGACGGTGATCAAAAATTTGCTTGAAGATAAGAACCAGTGGGAGAATTGGTTCGACTGTGTATGGATATACGTACCTACCACGAGAAACTCATACTCGGAGGCTAATAGCTACCTCGTATGAATATAGGCTATGAGTTCCGCGTCTGAATCAAATCAGTTCTATGCTGTGTAAGAAGAAGCTTCCATCTATGCCTCTCGAAGATCGCGTTGATAAGTGATATAGGCTATTAAGTAGAGCTTCACCTATATTTGATGAAGATGCTCCAGTTTCGTACGTCTCGGTCTCGAGAGACACATGGGAAAGACTTACAAGATTGTTCCATATTGATCGAGGTATCACGCGGTCGATAGCGAGGCAGGTTGCTTGCATTTCGTCATGCTACGAGGAGAGTGAAGGAGTAGGTACGAAAATATGTGAGTATAAAGATCTTAATTCATAATCCTAGAGGCCTATCTTACCTAAATCATTGTAGGTTTTACTGCACGAACGTCAAAGTACCTCTCTGGAGACTTGGCATTGTCCGTTACTTATATCCCAAGCACCGAGTCCATCTATACTGTTATGTATGGTTGCAATAAGGACCAGATAAAGAAAATCGAATCCCGCGTCCGATCAGCCGGTGACAGAATTAAATATCCACTGTCAATGATCGGAATCCTCTTCGAGCTTGAAAAAGAAAGGTTGGTATCTATTGCCGACCAGCTTTTAGATAAGTTTACCTTACGGTCAGAGCATTTGGAGAATGGATCCTGGGACCCGTCCATAGATATGAACAAGGAGAAAACGCAGGAGCACCTGGAGCTTTGTCTACAAAGTCGAAACCTTATAGACCACATGAAAGCTGTAAGGCGGCAAATGGTGAAGCTTCTAGCCGAGGTAGAAGAGTTCGAAGACTATATTTCCTCTGACGAGCAGGGGAGGCGTTCTCACGATGATAGCCATCATGATGAGAGAAATGAGAGAGAACGCTGGTTCAAGAAAATGGGACACCAGATGAAAAAGAGACTACACGACATTATCAATGAGTACGATGGTAAAATGGATGAATGTGATATGATCGCAGCAAATATAACGCTGGCTATGCAGACGGTACGTTACACTTAATGACCCCTAATGGTTGTGGAATAATACTGAAAACTGTTAGGTTTGGAACCAAATCGCGATGCGTGATTCAGACCTTAACACTCGCATTGCTCATGTAAACACGGAGGTCGCCCTTGACACAAAGCGGGAGGGTATTCAGATGAGGTCTATTGCTATATTGTCAATGATATACCTGCCTTTCTCCAGCGTTGCGGTAAGTTGGTACGAAAAGAAGTCTAGATCTTTAGCTCAAACTTACTAGGCTCTATTCTCGATGGACATGTTCGATTGGAATCCCCAAGATGGAGACTCCGTTGTGTCCAAGTATATTTGGCTGTTCGCCGTGCTCGCGGTCGGGCTCACCGCGATTACAGTCTGTGCCTGGTACCACATTACTACCCGGCATGAGAAAAAAGCAGATGGGGACGCCCAGGTGCTCCAGAGAAAAATAACAGGACTCGATCAGGTATAAGATGCATAATGGCATATGAAGGTGTACTTGCGGTAGATGCTGGTTATTACGGACTCTCTCCTAAGCGCCACTACGGATGGGTGAAATTGTCTTACACATACACGTGTTACGAAAGCCACGAATATTTTATGATTGAAAGTTGCCAGGATATCTTTGATTATGTGACTGTAACCTGTACATAATCTCATCAAGCGTGTTTGTCAAATAATTTCCATCGCAGCACGAGTACTACTTATGAAGAGAATGACAGAGATAGTGCAATGTGAGTGCCTGGCTCCTCCAATATTAATACCAAACCTTAACGTCGTCAAATATTTCTCGTTTCATTTTTGATAGAGACATATCATAATCGTGTGGGATTCCTTCATTAAGTGTCATAATATTCGTATCGTATTGTTTCGGGTAGGCATTCTTAATGATGGTGATGATGATATCCTTTACGTCTATCGGGCTGTGTACACTATAGGTATAATCCACACAAGTTTCACCCTAGAACCGAATCAATAACGGTGTTAAGACGTCTACAGTACCTCCTTCAAAGGAGATGTAGCTAGAGTTCCGCTTAACATAAAAGAGATCCTCCACTTCCTGCCTTTGCATTCCGTCCCCATCTGCCTATAACATTAGCTCTATCTAGTCCCGAAAGATCGCTGGGCCCTAGATAGCCGACTTTTTTAGCCAGGAGAAAAACCGCCGAACCCCTTCTTATACGAGTCAGAATCACCCTCGCACGCGCCCGGTGGAGCCTAGGGAAAAAAACCTAAAGTCGGACCGTTGGTTTGACCCCAGTAGGGCTCGAACCCACTTGCATGTCTTCGTCGGAAGATCGCACGTCCAGGCGCTAAAGCACTACGCCATAGGGGGTTCGGATATTCTTAAGTGTCACTGGAGAAGAGAGGTTTGGTTAGCTAATAGTCATGTATAATAGAGGCATGGATAAGGGGAGGTCACATACAGCAACGCCAAGGTCAGGTCGCCGTGGATACGAGCCTTGAGAGTAACTTCGACCTCGAGGTTGAGATCGAGACGGAGCCGGAGGGTGTCTGACTTCTTATCACTGCCACCACCCTGTTGCTGCTGCATCATCTGCTGTTGTTGCTGTTGTTGCATCATTTGTTGCTGCTGCCTCTGTTGAAGCATCTGCTGGTCGTCTTGCTGCTGGAAGGGTTGGACCGATCCGGGGCGACGTCGATTGCGACGGCGAGTGCGCGGTGGTCGCGACGTCTCGGACATCTGGTCTGAGTTATCCGAGTGGTCGGTCTCTTGGGTCGCCGTCTGCTGCCTCGGGGGCTCTTGCTGTTGATGCTCGTCGCCGCTGGAAGACATTGTGTCTTGAGTTAAGTACCTAAGTTTTGTAAACTTAACTAGGTGAAGCTGTTGTTCAAGAGAGTAATAAACTAAGAGTATTAAAACTTTCTACGGGGTGAATATGAATTACACGAGAGTTTAGAATGGTATTTGGAATAACCAAAAGATAACTTTATTATTTGTCTTGTTGAAGTGCAGGCTCAGGTACTTATTTGTAAAGAGCAAGCCCGGGTCCCGGAAAACTTGAAAATAACAAGATTCCTCGACATCTACGTTACCTACGTTAATCGACGAAAGGGGCTGAAAAGTTCAAACGTCACCAGTCGATGTACCACTTATCTAGTAAGATATGTCGATTTAGAAGGGTTCGGGTAGGCCATATACATAAAAGCTCGTACTAAAATCCTGATTTCAAGCTCTCTTACATCATGACGCGATACGGGAATTTCAAGGTTCCCTGACAGGATACGGCTGACGGACAAATCAGAAGCGGCGCTGTAAGCCCTATGCGGTAAGTTGACGTCGGTGTTCCCACCTTTTTTACCCCATACCCTGAACCTCAAAGCCCACCATCTTTCCATGAGGACCGGGATTAGCGGAAAGGAGGGAAGGGTGGAGGAGGAGAGTTGATTCTTCGATGGCTACGATGTCTGTAAGTGGTATGTTGAAAGGTCCAAAGCTGCCTACATAGATGGTCATCCCTCTATTAAAATTAAAATTAAAAACTAGTGATCCAATAAAGAAATGAGGTTTAATTCCTTGCTAATAACTTTTGGCTAGTTTCTTTCCTTAACGTTATTGTTTTCGTAATACACGATTAACTTACTACCGGTGAACCTAATAAGGAGGTCCGCAAGCTTTCTTTATTATACAAGTTTAACGTTTCGAATACATTAACTTGGTTTTATGGAATACTAAGTATAATGTTCACTTTCATGCGCAAACCCTTCAGCGATATTCGCTCTAACTTGCGCTGTCGCAACTCTGTGCCCGGAATATTGGTATTATACATCATTGCTGGTTACGAAAACTGGAATAACGCCATATAGGTGTGATGACATCGGACCCGGGTGCACGTGAGAAGTCGGGACTCGGGAAACCCGGGTATTTGGACAATATCAGACAGTTCAGCCTTAATCCCATAGTACATTCAGAGCTGCTTCTATCTAACGCGTAGGTGCGCTTCCCGCTAATTAGAAACATCTAGGTTCTATATCTATTATTGTCTATAAGCGGTGACATGTAGTCAATTCATCTTAATGCCGAACGCATTATCTAACAATTTCCCAAACACCGCTATCCCATCTAATTCTAATATAACCCTTGACATGATACAATATCTCCCTAATGTATACATATCATACATATACATTAGGAGCCTAGTAGATTAGGTCGTCCCATTCCCTAAAATTTCGATATCGTCATCCGACGACACTGCAGATAACTCCTTCTCAACCCACGCCGCAATATGCGATGCAGCCTTCATAGGATTGTCTAGGTGCAGTTGAAAGAAGCCCTGTAACTGAGAAGGGGTAAACGTGTCTTCAGGGATGTGCGTCGCAAATTCTGAAGCGAGCTTCTCTAGTAGCTCTCGGCCTACCTGGGTAATGGGTTCCTCGCCTAGTTTACCATCATCCCTCCGCGAAGATGTCAACAATGGCGACATATCGGTATCCGACGTGAACATGCGGAGAAACATCTGCTCAGCCGAGCTTCGGCTGATATTACCGAGCATAACCTTCATATCGACACGGCCGGGTCGTACTAGGGCGCTGTCTAATCGGTTCGGCTTGTTGGTCGTCATAATTACGATACGGCCTTCAGGAGACCCGACTCCATCCAGGACGTTGAGCAAACCGGAAAGCGTACAGTTCGATGCGACCTCATTATGATGCGGGTCGCGATTTGTTAATTCGCGCTTCACCCATATAGCATCAACATCCTCTAGAAGTACAATACATTGCGGTGGAACTTCCTGGAACATCTGCTCAAGGTCCTGATCGGTCGCTACGCTTGGAATTTTAACTTCGTATAGGTCGAGGCCAAACTCGCCCGCTAAAGCGGTCGATAGCGATGACTTCCCCGTACCCGGTGGTCCATAGAACAAGTAACCTCTACGATAAGGCATGCTACGACTCTGGTACAATTTCTTGGTTTTGGGGTCGAGATATTTTCTTATGTCTGCAAGGAGTTCCTCCTTAAGGGCATCGTCAAAATGAACGGTTTCAAGACGACGAATCGGCTTGCGAGACTTTGGCTGCCAGGACATGCCGTAACGATCTCGTGAATAGATAATGACATAGTATTGCGCCTGTCTATCTGCATACTCTTGGCAATTCTGAATGAACTTCTTAATGGGCTCCGTCGACCGTCCAAGGCAGCCGATAGTTAGCTCTTCTCCGCCAATGCCATCGTAAGCAGAGTCCGTCATAGACGCGTTAAAGCTATCAAGCGACCGCCTGACCACGAACAGATTTCTCTCATACCAGAACCATACAGTTTCGAAGTGAGGCAGATACTGGATGTCGCGACGAGTCTTCTTCAGCAACGCGGCTCGGTCCGCGACAGCACCGGGTTGTATATGTGTGCGGGCCGTAAAAGACCGTATGCTTCGATATTCCACGACATTTGCTAGAACCCAATTCGTTACATGCCTGTTCAGCGGATCCCGGCCAGGTATCGTTACGGAGGAAATGAAGAACTGACGGACCCAACCATACACTTCACGCCAAGCGGTCCTTAGAAGTCGCCACGCTGCGGGGGCCGCGCCGATGCACGCGGCGAGGGATCCTAAGCGTGTGATGTCGAGTCCGGTTAACCAATGGCCAATAATGTCCCTGATAGAATCGAGGCCATGCATTGATGGGTCAAGGAACCTATGGCTCGCTGTAACCCCAAGTTGAAAAGGCCGCATGATAGTGGCTCCGCTACCGTGGAATTGACACCAAGTTGGTTTAGTTTTAGTTTCCCATACTTAACGATTCGCGCCGGGAGATGAAGGATGAGAATGATTAAGAAAAATATTATAAAGAATACATGGAGGAGATTTAAGGAAATGTTATGAGCAAAGCTATATCAACATAGTTATTTTAGGCAGATACCTTTAGTAACCCTGAATAGATCGCATGCAAACAGCTTTTAATGGTGAAGCTGTCGTGTTTACAAGGTATGTAATTTGTTTAGGTGACTTCGGTAAGATGAGATTCAATTATTAGTAATTGAGGAAAAAAAAAAGGAAAAAAAAGGAGAGAGATAAATTTGCGCCACAGACACCGCCACGTCTGCGTATTCTCTCAGCTCAAGTGCTCTAAGTTGTTTTTCGCATTAGTTATACGGATTCATACCCCTGAATTGACATGAGAGCAAACAACAATCCACCCATTCTTTTATAATGCATCATATCAAATCACCTACAAGTCATATTTAACTCCTAACATGTCTTTCAACAATTCAAAGTTAGATTCTCCACAAATTCGTTTTCCCGATCCTTCAAGTCCATATGACAGGCTTCATTCATATAGGTATTAGTTCCCACGGCCGTAACCCCACTGGATTTTCTGTTCCACCGCCGAATTTGTCCGCCTCATTCAAATTTCCTCAATGGACAATGGTCAATGGGTTGAACGATGAGCTGGCAGCTTTTAGCCCATGCCATGCTGCTCTCTGCATGTGGTAGACTCTCTCTCTGTCTCCAATCTGACGGAGGGCACAAGGGTCTGCAGCATCGCCAATTCTAATCCAATCCCCGTTCGACATGCAATGAATCACCGCAGGAGCACCTAATTTTTTGATACGTCTCACTCTGCTCCCCCATTCCTGGGCCCGGCAAAAATAACCCTTTCGTCGACCAACCTGGCGATCTTGACCTGCAAGCATCTCTCCGGTGCCGGTTACAAAAAAAGGACGCGAGATGTACCTAAGGTATGTATGATCTATGGAAAATTCCGGTAGCCTATTCGCTTTTGGTATTGTTATCTTATCCATCTCCGCACGTTTCTGTTTGGACAGCCTCTGAGCATCAACTCTTTTTATCCGGGTCGTAGATAATCACTCGTCGTGCTGCTGCGAATAGAATCTCTCCTCTGGCACTCGGCCACCTTTCGCTTGAGCCAGATTGGCCATCCCTTCCGTGTACCGGGGTATGGACTTCCTCGCTGAGATCTACCTTAGGTAACTTCGGGGTTCCCATAGGTATCGTCATGTCCTACCTATTACGGTGATCCCTGTAGGCGCCGAAGGGTAGCTCTTACAGACGGGAACCTACAGCGTGCCAGCTCAAGGAGGATCCTATAGACGAATTATATCGTCCTGCTACTTTTTGCGTCTGCATACATGGACCCTACCTATCACAAATTCCCCGTCCGCGCCGTCGGTCATACATGTACTATGTTCCCCCCAAAGGTCGATCGTCGTTGGCCGTTGCCGAACAGCGAGACGAATAAGATTCTCGCCAGCCTTCATCAACGACCCCGCCATCGTCGTCAGTTATTCGGCTGTACACTTGGTGTCGGCCCACGCGAAGACTTGTGATCGCTAGCTAGGTAGTTACACGCTGCGACCTTAGCAGCTGGTTGGAAAAGAATAAAATCGCTCTCGTTTCTTCTCGCCCAACCCTTCTCTTCTCTGGTAGGCTTTTCTCCTCGTGGCCCGTGGCCGGCTTTCTCGCTTCATTTCTTAACCCTCACTGTGCCTATGGCGCGCCACGCTTCTACATTATCACTCTTAATATCCCGCCCCGTCGGTGCGCAGATTGCCTGAAATGTACATACCCCAGACGAACTCTCTCCACCCCGACTCCCCTCTGGCCTCGGCTTCAAGGCTCGAGTTCGACCTCAAGTCCGTCTACGAGTTTATCAGACATCGTAATCTCCCTCTTCCCAATTCAGCTTCGTCCGGGGCACACCGGATTCTTACCCGTACCTTCGGTGCGCTCCCGGCTGCCTACGAGCATGCATCGAGCCTACGGAAACGATCAGGGGCAAGTGTAAACACGACAATTGGTGTTGTGGTTGGCATTCTCCTGGCAGTCTTCCTGATCGGCTTTTTTACCTTTGTATACTTCTACGGAAAGTCAGCTCGCTTCAGCCGTAAAAGGCGGCATCGTCGCAAATCTTCCGGCTCGAAGAATTCTAAGAACTCGGAAGGCGCTGCCGGCGGAGGCGAACCCCCAGCGGCTGCGTAGCAGACCATATATGATTCCCTTTTTTGGATTTATGAAGTTATGTGGCTTTGGGAAGAAAAAAAAGTTACGATATCCGGCGATAATTCCCCTATGAGAATGGTAGAGGGACGACGCTATGGAACATGTCTCTCGGATAGCTACAGAACGGCTTACACGGCGGACAACTACAACAGAATGGACGAACACTTGTTATGAGTTATGAGTAATGGCTACTGGGATCGGACTTACCATGTGTGTATGATAGGTACGAGAACAAGATCTATATGAGGTATGAACGGAGTTTGGGGTTGAATTGGAGTAGCGGGCGACGGTCACCCCGTGATACTCTTCGGATGCATTTCTTGCCTAGCAGTTATGTTCTTTTTTTCCTTCTTTCCTTATTAAGGAACCCAGTCCAGACGCTACAGTTCCAGGCGAATGCTTAATCGCCGCCTCATCGCCCCCACGCTCTTTGATCGTCAATCTAGCGTTGATGCCCAACGAAACGCTTTACATATGCAACATAACTGCCATCAATAAGTATATCAGGCACCCTGCTGCATTCCCATTCATTCCCATCCTATGCCAACTCAGCTCCCTTGTCGCGCAATATCACGTAGCTTCCACCAATCATGTCAGAACTTGGCCAGCCACTATAGCCCTTTCTTCAACTATAACACACTTCTCTGCCACAACCCGTTCTGTAGTACAACAGATGCTCACCTTCTATGCATAAGGCACAGAGGTGGGTCCTTGACACGATTCCACGGGCTGGGTTGCCAAGTCTTTCAGATCTCATAAGTCAGCTTCAAATAACGCGACACGTCCGTAGCAGACCTACCTATCCTAAGGTAACTGGATCACCTCATCCTATAATGTCACCCTTCCCTCGTCTTGCTATCCAACATCTAAATAGGTTAGGTGACGTTTATTCACCTGCCACAATTCGCCCGCGCCAATGTCTCCCACGCCACCGACTTAGCCCTGGACAGACTGCCCGGCCAGCATCCAGCCGAGACACGAGTATGCAGTGCTCTGGCACTAGAGCTTGTGCTAGTTGACAGGCAGTACACCTGTCTAGTGAGACATTGCCTGTTGTAACAGAAGCTTCTTCGTAGCACTACCTAGAAAGAGGAAGCCAAGATTGTCAAGGGATATGTCCTATACGGAATAGGAGAGTATTCTGTCGGTGGTGTCACGTCTTCGGTTGGGTAAGGAATCGCCTGATTTCGGTTGTAGGCAATAGCAACTAACAACGCAAGTAAGGGCGTCTATACCTCCTGGTTATGGAAGTATACGCAGCGTTAGCGACAACGAAACTATGCGGAAAGTTTAGGTTCTTCTGGCTATCCTTCACAGCAATACCATTGCCAGGCAACACGAGACCTGGCATGGGCTTGAAAGACTCATTGGCAGCCCCTAGTTCCAGAGATGCCGTGGACAGGTGGTCTACAGCTATAACGCAGTAGATAAAATATATTCCTTGGGGGTTTCAGGAGTATTTCTATGTTCAACCAAAGTGAAGGGCGGCCAGAGAAGTCACACTTAGTACGTTCATATGTGTCCGACTCAACCCAAGGGCTTGCCCCTTAGATTAGGTACCTACCCAGGTACTAATTATATCAAAAGAAGCGAGTGATAAATTTATACCCCCCTTTCTTGTCGTGAATTTAAGTTTCTAGGAAGTATTAGCACTATGACCATCATTCACATTGACTATGACACTTGACGTGTCAAGTTATAGACTAGAGTTTTCTAGAAGGTCGAGGGCTGAGTAGAGGAAAGGGACAAATGACCCCAGGGATATATATATATATATTACTTAACTTGTTGTTAACTAAACAGGTAACTAGCTGAAGCTTCAAACCATCTTCTAAGTCGAGCTTGTCTGTTGCTTCAACGTCAAATACCGTCAAGTCTGTCTTGCATTTACAGCCTAATTTATCTTTGATTTCTTTTTCTATATCTCCTACGTATACCCCTTTCTTTAGGCCAATAGCCTTTCCGGACCTCGAAGGCTTCTTACTAGGTACCTACCTACCCGCCTATCCATTGTAATAACCAACAGTTCAAACTAGCCGCTACGGCTCCTTGATAGGTACATAATGGGTACTACTCTAGACCTCATCGGGTAATCCTACACTAGGAGTAATAAGTAATAAAGGATATGTGGATAACATAACCAGCCAGCCCTGCGCATACCGACCGCGATTACAAATTTCGGACTTAACAGTGATTCCTTTGATGATGTCGAAGGATGGTCTTCCTAGTGTTAAAGCTACTATGGTAGTTGATAGGTACATAAAGCTTCGATGCCGCTCTCACCAGCTATGTACGAGGTACCTATGTAATCACGATACTCGAACCAGCGAGCTCCTCGCATATTTTTAATCACATCCCGTTAGAAAATACTAGAAAAATGAAGTCCTGGACATCGGTGTCCTCCATAGCAGCGCTCTTGCTGCTCCCTGGCAGCGGCCGACTGTGACGACGACGAGAACGAGAATGATAATCCCGAAGACGTCAGCGCGGGTAAATTGATCCGCGCCTGCGGTCTAGCGTGGTTGAACGACCGCCAGTACCGGTTGACTCCCGGCCGTCAGCAGTACTCTGGCACCGAGAGTCTCGTTAAGACTGACGGCCCTGGTGATACCGAGGAGGAACCGCAGCCCAGATACGACAGCGCTGCTGGCAAGACTACTGTTAACAAAGACGAAGACAACGGTTCAGCCAGGAGTAAAGCTAGCAGTGCGACTCTAATTATCGCGTTATTGTGCGCGGCATATAACTTCGTATAACCCTGGCTTATGAAGGAGCGATAGAGTTTATTAAATTAGGTACCTGTATATCACTTTTTAAGCTCTTTGAAGAGGCTACGAGGATATTAATCTAAGAATGCGAATAATCAGGTATATTAAGTACCAGGGAGGTCGTCAGTCTTGATACCCCCCCTCCTATAAACCTCAAAGGTGCACAGCTACACAATCTTTATGAAGGACTCCGACCAAGAACCCGCCTAGAGGAACGACTTCACCTTAGCGATTGCCCCCAGCGCCTGCTCCCTCACCTCTTTCGTGATCTCCGCAGCTGGCTGCTCTTTCTTGATCAAGCCAACACCCGTCCCGCTAGTAGATTGTCAGCTACTAACTACTATATCAACGAGAAGGGATAAGACTAGGTTAGGCTAGGTTACTTACGACCAAGTGACCAGCTTAGACACGTCGCCGCTCTCCTGGGCAGCTTTGAGCCGTTTCTGGCTCTCCTCCAGAGGCACGCCGGAGGCATGATCTTGGTACGTAGGGGTGACGATGGCACGACCATCGTAGAGCTCGGGCCAGGACAAATCGCCTTGAACATGGTCATGGAAATAGGACCTTGATGTCGGTTAATGTTAGTATATACGATTCATTCCGGTGTGTACCTTGGGGTACCTAGGCAGGTAGGAGGTAGGTAATAGTTTACGAGAAAAGGGGGTAAGGTAAGTGATAGAAGTCGCAGATATGGACTTACTTCACCGTATTGAAACCTCCATCTGACGTAGCGATGATGGCCTTCTTCTTGTAGTCTTGCGCGTCTGATTCGAGCGCTACGATGTACTATTTAAACACTCGACGTTAGAAATTCGACTTGATAACAATCCTCAGGTCTTTTTTTTTTTTTTTTTTTTTTTTTTTCCATGGGGTAGAGAAACAACTCCGGCACGGAGGAACTTACCCTTGTACCAAGCACAGTTCCTTCGGCACCCAAAGCCAGTGCTGCCGCCGCTCCTCTGCCGTCACCGATACCGCCTGCCGCCCACACGGCAATCTCCCTGTCGGGGAACTCGTTGCGCACGACATCAATGATCTCGGGAACTAAGCTTATTATGCCAGCCCCCTGAGCCCATTGGTGGCCGCCGGCGTCGACGCCCTGCGCGACGATGATATCGGCTCCGTGAGTGGCCGCTTCTCGAGCCGCCGCTACCGATCCGACTTGGACCACGATCTTGGGGTTCCACGGGCTTCCCTGAGACTTTATCTCCTTGACGATATTCGAGTGAGTTTCGGGTGTTTCGGGCGAGGGCGCAAAGAGCCAGATTGCGGCAGGCCTGTGGCGCTTCAGTATCGGTACCACCGTCTCACCAAAGTGCCGCGCAGACGGCATGTAGGTGAGGATCCCCACGCCGATGGGAAGGGTGCTACCGTCATCCTTAGATGTCTCTAGGCCGAGCAGCTTCCAGGCTTGACTTAGTTCGTCATCCAGTTGCTTTAGCGTGGATGAGCCCGGTTCGAAGTCTCGACCGAACTGAATAAAACCTGGGGGAAAGTATTAGTATAACTATCAGCGAACTAGAGAACAACAAACCGGTCGTATGATAGATGCTACATAGTATAATGAAGAGAGTAACTAACCTAAGCCTCCGACCTTGGCTACCTCAGTAGCCAGCTTTATATTCGCGACCCCTTTCATTGGCGCGTTAATTATAAGAGGGGATGCGGTGGTCGGGAACCATGATTTCATCCGTGAGCCTGCCATGGTCGCTAATCTCCTAGCTGCTGCGCTCATTTGCATTAACAGATTGTCTATATTAAAGGCTTGACTTATAGGTTAGGTACCTAACCCAAGGTATGTAGGTGGTTTAGCGTATTAGAGTATATAATGTAACTATCTCGATGTTGCTTTGTGATATTTCCAGGCTACTATAGATAATAATGCTTCGAGTGATGATTTGTAAATAACGGATAACGAGTACCTAAGTTAGTTATATTTTTTAGAAGATATAGTTAACTAATACCATTATTTCCGCGGAAATGCTTTAAGACTAGAAATCAACCCCGAGATCTTCCCTTTTCACCGTCGACTTGTTCCCGGATGTAAGGCTAACTCGGTAACTCTCCCCCTCCCAAACCCGAGTTTCTTTTTTTCTTTTCTTACTTTTTTTCCTTTCTGCTCGAAAGTGTCTGGATTACACATATCAGTAAGGGAGGTTTTCACGAATACATTAATAGCAAGCAACTCTAAAAGGTAACAAACATCTTGTGCCGCATACCGACAGGATATACTTACCCGTTTCTCGCAACGCGACTGGTTTTTTTTTCTTACGCTAAGATGAAACTGTTATTAATACAGAATGCATGTTATTTTGAAGTAATATCTCACATGCTGCTGTTAGGAGCTAACATCTCCTCGGAACAAGTCTCATGGTGGACTAGGAGGTAGGTGCCTAACCTTACCTAAGGTAAGTGACCCTTTAGAGCTTGCAAAAAGGTTTCTCCGATAATTTACAGGCACCGTGTTCCCAATGAGGGGTAATCTCCATCTCGATTCCCCGCATCGAGCTGATGCATTTGGAGACTTTTAGCTTCTGTGACATCATCATAGCATAACGCCCTTACCAGAAAATACTTCACACAGCAATAAAAAAAAAGAAAACAGTCAAAACTGGTGTTAATATCAAGAGTGACTTTTCCCAAAGGAATTTCTTGCGCTTATTTTCTGGTTTGCTACCGTCTCCGGTAATTTATTTGGTCATATCCGACATACTAAAAACTGATTGCTCGAAATAGGCATTCAGTCCCCAGGTCGTTTCGCCATATGTCACCCTTGCTTCTTCCTTGTTCTTTTCTTGCCCACCCATAAACTTCCTTTAGCCGGTTTCCCCTAAACTCAGCTCGGACACATGGAAGTCTTGCATCATACCATACCTCTTACCCTCTAATTCATGCTTTAAAGGTCCATGAAGAAAGCTTCCCCTCGGATTACCGAACGCCCGTAGTATGATGCCAGCTATGCTGCAAACAAAAAGAAAAAAACAAGCAAACCCCGAAACCCATGCCCGTTATCCCGTGAGGTGTCGAGTTTATATCGACTGTATACCGCCGACCAACGCCAATGCCAATGCAGATATGGCGACAAAATAAAATAAAAATACACGGGGTGGAAATGCCGCTTACTGTCGAAATGTCGTCGAAAGTATGAATGCAGTTGATCATTAATGAGAATGACTTGAAGGTCGTTGATTGGCATATGTAGGAAGAAACTCGGGTACAATACCAGAGCGTAAGTCGTATCGTCGGCCCAGAGGCTGATAGTGCATTTGACTCGAACCCAGGTGATACTGCGAGAGAGGAATAGAAGGAGGAGGGTTAAGCAGAGTATTTACACGGCGAACGGGTTTGTAAGGACTATCTCGTTGCTGCAAGTACACCAGCGGCGAATTCGAGGTGGGTGTGTGGTTTCCAAACGATTCGGCTAACGGGGACGAACCAAACGGAGTTAAACTCGTAGGGCTAAGTCGCTTCGTCGGTGTGCCGTAGCCTGACGGTAGACCGTAAGATGGTATCTGTGGCCCGCATGTAGTGAGTACTGAGCCCGGGGGCGCCCATCCAGTCGTAGCGGGATATACCGTGGACATGGCCTTCATCCCAGCCCCAAGAGGCGGCAATGATACGGTCGTCTGAGGATAGGTAGACTGTGGTTGATATACCGAGGGAATGACTGCTTGGCTTGTGTCGAGCGTAAGATGCGGCATAGGTAGTCGAAGAGGACCGACAGCCCCTTGAGGTTGCTGGTTCGGCGGCATTGTTGTAACGAGCGAGTGGTGAGGGACTCGCTTCGCAGCAGGTTCCATCATGTCTCCTCCTTCCAACCCT
Source organism: Daldinia caldariorum (assembly GCF_022478825.1). Taxonomy (NCBI): domain Eukaryota; kingdom Fungi; phylum Ascomycota; class Sordariomycetes; order Xylariales; family Hypoxylaceae; genus Daldinia; species Daldinia caldariorum. The sequence goes on along the minus strand of NW_025953052.1, from coordinate 256,477 downwards.
CTCTTTCGCACCAATGGATGACCTAAACTCTGTTTGACTGCAAGTGGAGAGACCATAGGGGTGCCATGGTAAGAATTCCAGGTTTGAGCATGCGCTACCGAGCTGGGAGAATAAGCAGACGCGAGAGCCAATGTTGTATTCTGTCCAGTTGACGCTACCATGTTAGTCGGTGAAGGCAACGGGGGAGTAAATCTCGTGTGGATCGGCGAAGGTACCGTCATCGGCATGGGAGGCTGGGCATTTCGACGCTTCTCTTCCATAACCGCTCTTTCATAATATTCGTGGAAGCAGGCCAACTTCTCTAACCATTCCTCCCACTCCTCCTTAGACGTCAACAAGCCATATCGCATGTTGCTCAAAAATTCGACCTCCATAACATGGATTTCTTTCACCGAAATAGAAGAAACTTCTGCCCACGTGTGGTTCGTATAAGTATTATCATCCAAGACTACGATACTTGTTAAAAAGCGCATACTACAAAATGGGTATCGAGGACACTTACACTTATTGCCCAGCATTAAGGCCACCGTCAAGAGTCGATACTCGCTACCTGGGCTACCGTTCACCTTCGGGTTTGCCTTCTTTAGCCGGTACACAAATAACAACGCCAACAGGATCACGTTCTGCGTTACTTGAGTCGTAGAGAGCGTCTTATTAACCCACTGCTTGTACGCGGGGCAGGGTTCGGTGTATGCAGACAACGGGGGGATTGGCTCGGAGGGCGAACGTTCTTTGATATGCTCCGCGGCATTAATCGTATCCATGGTCTCGAACCAAAAGAAACAGGTCATCTAGTAACATGTCAGCTGGAGGAACCACTGAAGCGACCCAGGTTGGAGCTTACCAGTGCAGCAAAGTCGTCCAGATTCCCCCCGTTTGGACTAATACAGGTGGGAAGTTGCAGACTATGGGTAACCATAGTCGAGTCTTTCTTGGAGACTGTACCTTCTGAGTGTGTGCTGAGCGAACCAGTAGAGGCAGGGGTCGTCGGTCTAGTCGATGGTCTCGAAGACGAGTGTGGTTGCTGGGAAACCGTCTGAGAGGGATAATGCTGTTGTTGGTATTGCGATTGTTGCGTCGGATGAGCAGCCGAGAATCCAGTTACGACATCACAGAATACTCCTCCCGTTCGGTCTGCATGGACCAAGCCAGCGGGCTGTCTTGCTAGAGCTACATGGCTGTTATACGTGTTCGACAACACGGAGTTGTGATATGCGGCGCTCATGTTATTCTCGGCAGGAGGCGTTTGAAGACCACCCTTGGAGAAGGCGGTTCCGTGGAGCTGCGGATGAGGTCGTAGCTTCTCGTAGTTATTACCGTTATCTTCTCGAATATGGTGTGGTGGATAAGCTGCAGTATAGGTAGGAGACGGGAGGTATGGGCGGAAGCTCGAGGGCACAACGACGGAAGACATGTGGGATCAATTCGGCTTCGCGTTTGGAGTGGAAGAGGAATGATGAAGAGGACTAGGAGACAAAAGAAGTGGATTAAATGGATTCTCTTGTCGTGAAGGCGGTAGTCAGGGTCGCGGTTAGGTATAGGATCCGTATCTGTGTTCGTGGGTGACGTTGGTGAAGTAGTAACAAGTAAGTTCCTGACTGTTGTGTTCCATTCACCTCAGTATTCAGTTGCTTTCTGGAACGGCCTGAGCTGTGTGGTTCTCCTAGGTAACAAGACGTTGGTACAGTACGGATGAGTATTTTTTTTTTTTTTTTTTACTTTTTAACTTTTATTAGTGACGGGCCACGGTCATCTCTGATGAGCCATGTCGAATAAGAAGGTAGGTTCTGAGAAGGAAAGAGCAAACGTGGGAGGGTTTGATCGTTCCTGATTCCAGAATACCCAGCTGGTGGGTTGCGGTTGAGACGATGTGGATATTGAATAATGGAAATAGACTCGATATAATTCAATATTCAATTGCAGACAGGACAAGGTGCTGTGATGCTGGCCGTGGTGATGCAGTGATGCCGTTGCACAGGGGAACGGGCAACTTATTAGGTTACCAGATTGACTCCCTTCTTTCTATACCTCATTGGCCGGCTTTGTCGTGTCGACTGCTGTTTTTACTTCTTTTCCTATGTTCACGTTCGACAGGGTTGTCCTAGCTGGTGGTAACTGGGGTCCATGAACAACAGGATTCATCAATTGAAACTTGGGGCATCATGAAAGTAATAAGTAATATACAGACAAATAGTAAGGTCACGAATGTTCCAAGGGAAAGACAGGGATACGGAATTAGATACTAGATATTAGATATTATGAATGAATGAGTGAATGAATGAATGACTATTCTGAATGAACGAAGGGCTTGTTTGTAATGTACAATGGACTTACACATCAAGGCTGGACCTCAGTATCCTCAGTACCTATGCAGTGATTACTTCACGTACTATGTACTGTACTATATGGTACTGTAGCAGCGGTAGTAGCAGGTAGCCGGATTGAGACTGGGCCGGATTGGCTGGATTGTGTGGTTGCTCATCGGTCCTTGATTGGCGCGTTCCATTGGATCAAGCACCAAAGCATCAAGCAAGTGAGTGAGTTAGAGTGGATCAAAGCCCTTCCTGGTGCCTTCTTCTCCTTCTTCTTCCCTCAGGTACCTTTTTTTTGGACTCTGCTTCCATCTTAGCACACCCTGTGAGCGGTGGATCGTGTGAGTGGCCAAGCTGACAAGCGGATGATGGATTGGTTGGACCGTGGACCGTGGACCGCAGACCATTGGACAGTGGGGCCGTGGATACGGGATCGAAGGCGCCCAAGAGCCAAGGGCTTACCTTACGAGGTAGTAGTAGTAGTCTAGGGAGGTTTAGGTATTAGTGGTATTAGTGGTGAAATGGAAGAGGCGTGAGTGCGTACCCTATTGTAGTGTAGTGTAATGTGTATTATTGTTCTAAAAGGTGTTAAGTTAAAGTGGACAATTTGTGGACCAAGTGTTTTAAAGCGGGCAAGCGAATTGGCGGACTGTTGAACGTTTTGGAAGTTGGAACAAGGCTTTTTTTTGGACCTGACTAGGAGAGAGAGAAGTGACAATTTGGGGGGGTGGCGTTAGACGCGCAACTAGCTTTTTTATCTCAGCTTTTATTCCAGTAGTCACGACTGGATTCGTCAAGATTCCCTAGGGAGTGTTTTGGAAGGAACCCCCCAAAACCAAACCCAATTTATCTATTTACATTAGTGAGCTAGGAAAGTACCTCCGGACTAGCTGGGCTTACCATACAATACGAATGTATCATACAACCTTAGCCTTCCTTAGATGATAAAAAGCGGAGACATTACTAGGGTGTGCACTTACATAGTACAATATGAAAAACAGAAACTTCATTAGGTACAATACCTATTGCTATGCTAGGTAGGTTAGGTACCTACAATACATCAATTAGTGCGGTTTTAGACACACAATAATTGGCTAGGCAGGGGAGCCTAGAAGGAGAGAAAGAGAAGAAGAAGAAGAAAAAAAAAAAAAAGAGTCAGCAAGCCCCCTCCTTACCGCAAAGGCCATTTTAGCTGCACAGTTACTCTCCGAACAGCGCATATCGTTCGCTTGTAACTATTCATTCTCCGGTGGGTGCGTCGGCGCATCCATCCTTTACAGCAAAGTACGCTATAATACAACGGTGGATGAATGCAATGACCACGAACCATGCAAGCACGTATGCATATATTGTATACTGTAAAGCTTTATTTAAGTGTTGTCATAGGATGAATATTTTCTGAAAATGTGACGATGGAAGTGGGTTTCATTAGGAAATGGGAAATGTCTGGAATATACCTAACACTACTTATTATGGTAAGTTAGGTATTTGGTTAGATACTTGGGTATGTGCGGGTAACTCTCGTTTTTTTTTGTTTTTCTTTACGTTTTTACATTCATCTTTTAATCTCGGCCATAAGCTTTGAGGACGCCGTCTAGTTTCATTTCGCTACTTACCTATCTAGCTTCCTCCTTAATTGCTTAATTACTCGATAATGCTAAGTTGGAAACAAGGCGGAACACGTAAGGCAAACCTTAGAAAGGATAACCGAGACGAAGTTCGATTTCACTAGTAAATCCAAGAAGAAGAAAAAATCATCAAGGATGAATTCGGAAAACGTAATAAAGGGGGGGCTTAGAACACGATTGGAGGAACCGGGGTGTGGATAAAACAGATGAAGATGGGCAAGATGGAGGGAGTAAACGGACCAAAAGTGGCTCTCTACTTACGACATCCTCCTTTAACCCTCTTGTTACTCTCGTCCTATCGTAACCAATCAATTTCTCGCTTATACCTATTTAGGATCTTGGTATGATGATGATACACCATACCTTCGTTGAGACGTCGGCGGAATCGTTAAACACATTACTACAATCAGTCCAACATCCTGTGTCTTTTACCTGCCATTTACAAGGGGGGAAGGGGGGGAGATAGGTTACTTGGTCATATAATACTCATTTCATACCGTAGCATTTATGCGATTTGGTTGGAGAGTTTACCTACTTGAGCATGTGCATGAGAAACTTCATTACAGCTAGGCTAGCAGACTGGCAAGCTGGTCCGATCCGAATCATTCCTACGTCCGAATTGTTTAGTTCGTGTTACAGAGCAACTTAGGTACTGCTGCTACTACTATATCGTATGTACGAAGCGAAGTACGTGATAGGCACGTAACACATGATGGATGCGGCTACAAGTGCCGCCTCGTCCGTTACCTGGATGCTATTGTAAGTGTAAGCGCTTTAATAAGTTGTTGTATATTGTATGAGGCATCTTATTGTAGTATGCGGTATAGGAATTTTCTTTGAAGAAAAAAAAATAGAAAATAAAAAAGGGACTAGACTGGTCGAGATCGATCGTCAATCAAGATTCAAAGTCGCCGGGCATGGGTCGTAGAAGAGTCAGTTCTCCTAGATGCCAACTTGTTGAGCCATGCTAATGTCATGTACCGTATCTGTACGTTTTTACCGACTAGCCACAGCCTTGTTTGATATTTAATATATATTATATACTCTCTTCTTACCATATAAAACAAGTACATATCACACATTAGTTGAAATGACTCCATTTCGGTTGATGAGAAACAGGGCTACGTCAATCATCATCAACCAGGAATGCTAAATAAACCTTGCATCTCAAAGGCCTGACTTTTGCAAATGAGGAATAAAATAGCGCTGTCTTGAACTTGTCTCTTCGTGTACCATAAGTATGTGCACGACGGCCCAATACATGTGGGTTCGTAAATTGCATCGGTGAACCAACTCGCAAACAAGTCGATGGAGGTAATTTTCTTCTATTCAGCAACAACGGAATCCTCCGTTTGCATGGAAGTTCGCACTCAGAGCTAAAGCAGCGCTCCTGATGTAACTCGGTTTTGAGTGTGCAATATGCAACTTTCTTCAAACAAGCCTTGTAGCTTGTTGGGCTGGAAACGGACATGTTTTAATGCGTCCGGGGTAAACCGTAGAGAGATGCATTTTGCGTGGTACCGCCATCTTGGAAATGCCAAGTAAAAGGAAGTTTTGATGGAAGCATACACATGCACACACAGACACACACAGACACACACAAGAGCTACACAACTAATAAGATAGACAATCTTTGTTTTTGCTAAGGCCACCCCCACGGACGCAAGCCTGCATCTCAATCACTCAATCCCTTTTAAAGCACTTTTAGCAGAGACCCCCTTGAAGCTTTTGAGAGGGTTATCCCGCATTTTGGGAAATGAGCGCATCCGATGTTGTGGATAATGCATCGTTCTAACACCATGCAGAATTCCAGTAGCCAGTGGAATCTAAAGCATCAAATTACATAGCGCCTAGCCGCACGGTTCAACAAGTCAGCTTCAGCTAATGATTTGGAGACTTCATAACTTGGAATATGTTGGAATAGGTAACGGAAACGGCGATAGCGACTGGGGAATACCACACTGAATACCACGTAATGCTTACGCCTTACGGGCCTGCTTTTTAGCGTTATTAGGCTTTGAAACCCGGACCGCCCTGGCGCGACGGATTGTCTACACTATTTTCTCATAACAGTGTCTGACATAGAGGCGGCGGAGCGGAGGTTTGTACACAATAGTTTAATACTAGTATGTTGACAAGCCTTGCTCCAGCCTTGTTAGTCTAGCCCGCCCGTATGAGAGATACGACAGTGCGCAGTCTTTGCGGAATTGATGGAATTCGACATTCCATCGCCATCGTATTGGCTGGATCTAACAGAAACTTGTTCTAGCACCTGATGTAAGTCGGTTCGTAAAGATTGTAGGTACATACTTAGAATATTTATCACCAGAACATGTGTCATGTCACGGGCCTTCTCGACACGAGCATTTGAGAATCAAAGGGTCCTGAATTATCATCAAGTGGTGGATGTAGTAGATGATGCATTTCTTTCCGGCCTTCTCTTTGTCGTCGATTATGCTCTAACACAGACCATAGACCAAACACAGTAGAAATATAGACAACACATTACGGGTTGTTACGGGTTGAATAGAGTAATAAACGTGATAGACAAGAGACCATAATAGGTACTCGATAGCGACGATATCCCTGTTGGCAAGAAAAGGTTACGTATCATTACTAGGTATGTATTTTCTTCCTGCCAAGGGGCCAGCCTCTTTTGCCCGCCAAAAGAGAACTTTGCTCATATCCTTATTGGATCATCGTTAGCAGATACCCACACTGCTATATGAGTAAGTCTACGTACGATTCGAAGGGCCAAGCAGCCAATCTCGAATCCGTTTAAGAGTTAATGACTCGAGAAAAGAGCCTGCATGAGATGTCTCGGTGTCAAGATTTCATCAGGGGGAAAGCATTGCGGTTAATTGATTCCCAATCTTGACCCCCAAAATCCGAGCAGGACAATATGCATACAGTACAATACCTACTTACATCTCCGGCCCGCCCTGGCTTATTTTCGTGGGTCGTCTGCGCCGAAGAGCCTGTCCCCCCTCCCGACACTCTAACATCTATGAAAATAGGTATCGTCAATTAAGCCGGAGTGGAGGCTCATTACGTAGACCGCTAACAAAGTTTAACCACTTAACTGCAGCATCAGCCTCAGAACCAGTCGTCAGATCGACATGCCATTAATTCCTCTTCCTCATCATCCTCGCCAATGTTACCACCATCTTTATATAAGCTGGATTTTAAACCATATTCCGTCCAATACTATGTACCTACGGTCGGCGCTTCTTTGTGTGAAGAGAATGTTATTTTTGTCGATTCCAAGCGTCATTGTGTTTCTCACCCCCGTCTCCCCATCTTGATTTGACAAGGGGATTTTCTCCGGGACATCCACAACTCTCACGTGTATCGAAACGGACCCCGATCCCAGCATGACAGTAGTGTAGATAGCGTGCATATCAACTTTCCTGCGGTGAGGTTGATACATACCTAGGTAGTTTGTCTCCATCTTTGGCCGATGATCATCGGTGTTCTAATATGCAGAGCCGGAGTCTCATTCCTCTTTCTTTCTACCACTCTCTTTTCCGTAATGAGGGTTCACGGGTAGATGTCACTGCGACCTGGTCTCCCGATAATTGCTTCTCTGGAGTTCATTTCTCTCACATGTGCACGAAGCGAGTACGACATCTAATTGTAGACAAAGTATAACCACCGGGATAACCCTTGTTTCCTTTGGTTTCGTCCCGCGCTACATTTCCCTACACCCATGGTTCAGGGGAGTGTGCCTATCATCACCATACATAGAAAAACGACCGTGAGCACAGGGATGGAATGTCCAGCGCCGAAAAGTATTAAGTACCTCTGCTCAATTTTTATTTTATTTTTTCACACTATTTTATCTGTATGTATTTGCACGCTGCCAAGTAACCTGGATAATACCTATGGTAGTGGTCCCCCTCATTACAGATGTATTATACCTAATCCATTTACTCATCTGCTACATTGTACATCTCCCAATAGCCTTCTTCCTCTTCTGACCGCATTTCCTCCACTAGCCAACCGATGCTGCAATTACTCTCTAGGATGCTAGTCCTAGCCAACTCTGCCACTACGGCGAGCTGCCGGTTTTAGCGGTCGGTCTCCATCGGCGACCCTCTCCGGTATCCTGACGCCGACACGGCTTTAAGACCTACATCCAAGGAATCCATATCGGTACGAAAGGGGCAAGATCAGTTCTCCCAAGTGGATCTCATAGGAACAATTTAGGGGGCGCGCCCATTCCCTTGATACGCCACCGCATCCGAGCCGACATCATCAAGCGCTATCATACCACAAGCCCTTGCTATAGGAGGGCTAGGACTTTGATACCCGAAGGTCTGGCCCATCCAAGCCGGGAACTCATATGAACCGAGGTGAGGGTTAATCCCCCAAACCATAGTCGCAAACGAAGCGGCTGCATGCTAGTTAGCACCATAGCACCATAGCACCGTCCGTCTCTGATAGATTACAATGACTTCCTAGACGGTGTGGCTTGATATACCCTCTCTATAGGCATGCCCGCGTCACCGCCACCTCTAGCAACCGAGGAGACGCAGGTCCCATATTAGCATCATTATTAGCCTTGAATAGTAATAGTATTGTATTGTACCGTGCCGATATTGCCAGAGTACCTAACTTGATTGGGTGAGACCACTACCAGGCTGGAGAATATATTCTTTAATATCTAATATCTAATATCTCATATGAGGTGCAAGGGCATATGAATTTTAAGACTTGTACTCGGATATTTAGCCGTGCTTATCACTCATTACCAGTCATATGTGAAGCAATACAAGTTAGAACAATAAGCAAGGCCAGGCAAGGTTATTGACGAGAATAGGCCATTCCCAACCCCATCGACCAAAGCTCTAAGATATTATTATGTATTGTACAATACAATACAAGCATCGCTTGCCCCCTCTGACCCTAAGCTAACCTGACATAAACAGGCCACAGCGTTATTACTATGTACTAGTTTGCGTGTCGTTAGTTTAATAAGTCCTAGGTCCTAGCTGTAGCTGCACTAAAATCGTAGTCAAAGTGACCTATTCCCGGAGGCCCGGCCTTTCAAAGGATTCGCTCATTTACTACCTTAACCTATGGCATTAGAAGTGCCCCATCACGTCTTGGGTCAAATGAAACGCAACCAATTTGTGGTCGCAGTGGCATTCCGTCTAAGGAATTTGCTATTAAGTACATGCCAACTCCCAGCGATTTTTTAGCAAATGCACATTGCAACCGGGAACCCATGTTGCTATTGTAATAGCATCCAAGTCTAAGCCGCCTAGATCCCATTGGCTAATGAATGTGGTTCTCATTTGACTCGGAGTTTTTTTTTTTTGTTTTATCTGGACTACATCCACTGCACATTTAGACATCACACACTCGTGGACGGGATGGACATACACTTACATATCATGTAGTGTCGGCGCTGGGCGGTCACTATGAGGTTATTATCAGCGTTTTTTTCCACCGCCGCCCAAACCGGCGTCTACATATAGCCCAGCTTTGGCACGAGACCAAGTAAAATTTATCTCGCTAGACCAACTTGGTATTGTTCCGGCAAAGACAAAAGGGCAAACATGCTTGCAACGGACCTCATCGCCCGTTCCGGACTGTATACTACATACACAGTAGTGCTATGTAATCAAAGTATTTCCCATGAAACCCCCAACTCGAGTCAGCCGCCACACCCAGAAGAGCCGGTTGGCGCAGATCCTAACCGCTGGAGCGAGAAGTTCAACCCGCCATTATCACACGAATCTTGCTTGGTACTAAGTCAGAAGCCCAGATATTGGTCTTACCAAGCGCTACGTGCCAAAGAAAAATTGCAAAAGAAGCTAAGGGGCAATAGGTATTTCATGATCATTAATGACAAAGTCTCGGCAACATAGCACTCTCTATTCCTGACTTGACTCGATTTTGATCCATACCGAAGGGATGAATATGGTTGGCTGCTCCGCAGCACCCGGTGATACACGACTCTTGTGATCACAATTATTTTACTGTTGCTGCTGCTGCTGCAGTGCCCGCTGCAATTTTTCTGTTGTGGTAGCGTCACCACTAACACATGCATTGCACTTTGCGGATATACTTTCAACTACCCAGCCAATTTAGGTGCCTGATTTGTATGGTAGTGATATTAGCATTATAGTAGGTGATCTTGTGGCTTTGTGGATCGTAAGCCTAAACCGAGCAAGCTCTGCACATGAGTTATATGCTATGCGCACCAACGAAACTATAGGCTTACAATATAATATCATCATGTTTTATATAGAGCCTATCTTCTTCCCTATTACCGTACCGTATCTGCGTATGTAGTTCAAAGGGGGTATATCTAATAAGCTAGAGAGAATACATAGTACTGTGACTGACCTTGCTGGGTTCCTAATTTGGTAGATCCCTACCTGCTATTAAACCCGTTTAACAGCCCAGTATTTCAAGGAATAGGTGCCAGCTCTCTTCTAACCATTACCTCGTGCAGGGGAGGATCTTTCTCGGAATAGGTTCTCTCCACGGGTACAGGTTTTTCTAGTAGAAAATACTCCATCCTTCTACACGTAAAGTTTCGTATCCAAGGCTCTGCGTCAAATAATTTATATTAGTGTGCAATCGAACGACGGCCTTAGATGTCTTCCCTGCACAACCTCGTTTCCGAAGCGCATATCATTCGTTGGTTCATTTCCAACAGGCAGGACGGGCACACACACAACGCACATACACACGCACACTTACTCAACCTGCCCGCCCCTTTCGATCTTCATACTCTAGCTCCGACGGCGACGCATCTTGGGAGTCATAGTTCTCTTCAGCCTAGCTTGGATCCCCCCGGTCCCAGACACTTTACGCTACGCTACTTACATACGAATACATACATACGAATGCTATCCTAGGCTAGGGATGGAAGATGGAAAATGGAGAATTGGGTTGACCTGCCGCATTCGAAGCATCCATGACGCTCCATACCTACATGAAGCCTACATGCTAACCACATAGTACCTACTCTACATAGTATGTATTGTACGCACGCGAACATCATCTAGAACTTAAGACACACGCACGCACGCACGCAACGCTGGGTACTTGAGCCCCGCCCGGCGGCTTTGTTTAAACCCTGAGAGGAAATCGAAGCCACTAATCATCGCCCTGCGTATGATGATATGTCTCTTTTTTTCTCCTCCTCCTTGACTATTAACACGGCGCAAGAACCGTCTCCTTTAGAATCAGGCTTTCCATCCCGTAGGCTAATGGTCCAAACCCGCGATACCTATTTTTTATCTCTTTGACCCCCTTTTCTCAGACAACGCCTCAGAAGCGGCAACGAAACAATAGCCTTTTTCCCTCTTCCTAGCGGGAGGAATCGATGCCTGTCTCCGTACAAATAAAATACATTACATTACATACCTAAGGTTGCTACACTACAGTAGTGGCGCTCCCCCGGAGCAGGCTCACATCGTCACTGATCATCTTTCCCATTTGGTGCTCCCGAACCACCCAGCCCGGACTGGTCGTAATATGTCTGATGAACGGGATCACGAAACGTTTTCTATTCCCCTCCTCCGCCACCCCCCAATTCCCCTTTAAAACCTTTTCGTGCTTGGCCCTTTTACTTTTAGTCCTTGGGTCCGAGTTCCAGTTTTTCCAAGCATCGCAAGCGACCTTCGTCATCATTTTTTCAGCTCAGCGCATATACACATTCATTCGTAGGCTACTAGGTCAGGTAGGAGGTATGTGTATCACTTTGCCGTGCTAACTAACGGATCACATTATCCCGTGGTATCGGATACGACGGGTCAGGTTTATGGGAAGGGAAGATAAGCGCGAATCGATGGCGCCGTCGACGCTACTGTGTAGAGAGTCTGGATTGTTCCGCGAACGTGAATTAAGTGTCGCCTACTACCCGAGCGCGACCCAAAAGCAATCCCGAGGTCCCTTGGATCATTATTGTTTTCCTGTGATAATTGAATCCTGTGTTATTAAGGTGTCAGCCCAAAAAAAGGCCCATCACATTCACAGGTCCCTTTCTGCACAAATAGAAACCTTCTCTAATTTGCATCAAGTCGTTAGTAGCCTTAGCACACCGAAGTTCATGTCTCCTGAATGTCTCTTTTTCACCCTCCCTACCTAACTTACTATGTACGCGAGAAGTAGTAGTAGTATTGGTCTTTTGATCAGCGTATGCCGCTTTTGCCTTTTCATTCCCCTTCCCTTCCCCCTAAATTGAAATCCTCATGCGCTTAAGGAGTTAAAGCCGGCTACACCTTACAGCCCATCCCATCCCTTGCCCCCCATTCGTCTTAATTCCTCGTAGCATCGATCACTAGACAAAAGTCCTACTCAGATGGTCAGAGGTTGCTTGTCCCTTCCCTGCATCGTGTCGAAGTAGTCTTGCATAGGAGGGATGGTGTATCTTACCGAAGCCGACGTGTACTTCGCCGCCTTCTCATTAGTGCAAGCGATCAGTCAGCACTTCCTCTCGTTTTAACCATTACCATTATGTTGGCGCCATCATGCCCCCTTTTTCTTAATGACGTTGCCGACTCATCAAATTGTCCATGTGTCTGTCAGCTTCCTTGACCCCGGCTTGCATCGCAAATTCCCACGATACTACCTTGCCATTCTATTGGTGAGGGGGTGCGATAAATATCGGTTCACTATCTCATGCCGCCCAGGTGTAGGTACATATAGTATGCCGCCTGTATAGCATGTGAGGCGCCTACGAGGCGGTCGAAGCATCTCTTCTTTCACCGACATCTGATTTTGTTAACATGCGTGGCGCAACTGGCTCCTCCGCCTTTATTCCCAACCTACCATCGCGGGACAACATATGGTTGGTAGGTATATTCATGCACCGGACGCAGCAGAAAGCCCCCGCGATTGGAACCTTAAGTGATGTGAGCCTTGCGAGCATTATTACGATGCTATAGCTTCTCTAGTCTTATACACCTCATCATTTGTTCCCGTCTCTGCCTTAGGTACTTATTTTCACCTCGCCACGGTGCCTCGTATCGCCTACAGTTGCTCTAGCCCTACATAACCATTGAGGGGATGCATAAACACCCCTCATCCATCATTGGTAGATGGCTACGTGGAAAGTCTGATCATGTTGTCCTGTCCGCCAAGCATTTGGGCCCATAGATAGGCAAATATATGTCCTAGCTATATTCGCTGAGTATACCGTAAAAAGACCCTTTAAGGGTTTTACTTGTTGGTAAGGATACGTGGAATGCACGTGGGAAGTCTCGGAAAATAATGCCGTACTGGCTAGTTAGAGGTCGACAGCCTACCAGATCATTAGAAATACGATATACATATATATGACTAAATGCGGACGTATGAAGATCTTACCGCAAGATGAATACTACGCTGGCGACGATTATATCATTGGTAGATAGCGAGTATAGGCAGGACTTTGCAGTCGAACTCCTCTCTGTGAGTTAGGGGTACACATAATCCACCACTCATACAAGGAATCCTTCAGCATCATCTGTGATCGTGAAGAAGGTATTTAAACAGCCAGCTAATACAGTCGTAGAGTGCAAATAGCTCTTTGCAGGGCTGTATCCTATTGGAGTTCCGGTGAAAACCTAAGTAATGGATAATGCCCATTGTTTATAAGAGTAGACGGTATAAATCACATTTTATAGGCTGATAACTTCCAATTCAATCTATTGGAAAAGGGACTGCATTTGGTGCATTTATTGTAGGCACCACGGACAGATTATCATGTTATTTTTCATCCGAATGCACATGAAGATTCCTGTCTCGCTAGCGACGACGGGCTAGTAGTTGCTCAGTTGCTTACACCGGCATATAGCCATCCAACTGACGGAAAACTAGTCGTTCTACCATCAAAGTCGGTATTCAGATCTTGCATGTGCAATATCCTGTTGGAATTATAGTATTGAACAAGGCCTTTCGTGAGATATCTACACCCTATGAGCGCCGTTCTGCCCCTCGTTGGAGTATGATACTTCGTTGACCATGTAGGTAGGTATGGTCCTACGATACCTAAATTGACACATTTTGCCGGTAGCTTTTGAGCACCCCGACATATGTACGATATTCATTCGTTTCTGTCGTCGTGGATTTTAAGCCTAGTGTAATAAACTTCTGAGTGACAGCTTGAAGTAATTTCTACAAAGATAGGTCACTAGAAATAGGAGTGTCGATGATCAAATTATTCGGAATACCACTCCAAAATATATAGATAGACTCTTCAATATTAGACACTCAACGAGACATCCAACGATATAATCCTCTGGCTAGGATCTTGGTTAGGAGTTGTCTTGAGAAACAGCAAATTCGTGCCATACTCGAATTTTGCTATCCCGTATCAACTCATGCCCAACTCTTTGAGTGCTCTTGACACCCTAGCATCTGTGTGGTATGTCCTGCACCACAAGACTCGGGTTTCCAAGAGAGTCGAACACCTCGTCGTTTTGATTTTTAAAAACTCCCTCAGTAGTACTATCAAAAGTCTGACTTCTATAATCTCCCCTTTAGAACCCCCGAAGCCGAACTGAAAACAAACCTCCACAATAAATTCAAAGACAATTATGCCTTTAGGCCTTTAAGAACCATCTCCTATTAAACTAGGGTACGGTTTCTATTTCGTGGAGTGCGGAGGGAATAGCCAATGGAGTATTTGCTTTGAACCGTAGTCGCCTCGTTAGAAGCCTTCAAATGAAAGGAGGTCAAGAGATATTGCTCTGCACATTTGAGTCTTGAATGTCTGCATCTGAAGACTAGTGCCACGTTACAAGTAACTTATTTTACGTCTAAGAGATGATAACCCTGTCTTAAACTGCCTTGTAAGATGAACATACACTGAGCAACTTGCCGTTTGTAACGATACTTAAGCTCGGTAGACATTGGCCCTGTTCAATGTTTAAGCACGAGTCCTATTGTTCGTGATTTATCTAGCCTCTTATATACAGCCTGCAAGTTTGAGAAGATGTAAATACATACATTTTCCCAAGGGAAATGCGTAAAGTTCAAACGAGAATCATTATAAGTTGGCGTGAATTCGTATCTACAATCACATCTATGCCGAATGGCTATGCTTAGAGGAACAGCGAATCACTTTGTTAACACGAGAATATTATATACGATTGATGTCAAGCCCAATATAGTATGCCAACTCAACTGGACCACGAGGGTGCAGCTCTTCTACATGCACAATTATGATGCTTACCGTCCCTAACCTAGGCGGTAACCGACAAGTAACCTATCAAACCGCCTCTAGGTTCGTGACGCCTTTCTATGGCAAAACCACCAGGCCATATAAGTTGCAGACGATTTATCCCCTTTAATACGTGATATGCTACACTCCTATCAGCCTTCGCTGCGCCGTTATCCGAAACCCAACATTTCTAAGCACCCCTTCCCGCGGGCAAAAAGCGACCAAGAGCACATCTAGACCAAATACAATCGTCGTTCCATCGTTAGAATTCTGTGCCGGGCAATGCCTTGGAAAAAGATCGCTAAGAAGATACTTGGTATCCAACCGTAATTGTTGTTAATGGGAATTGCCAAATGTCTGGAGCCGACAGACTCTCACTACGGGCTGGCCCACCCACCAGCAACGTCAACCCATTCAGCCAGACACGAACCCTCCTTACCCTCAACGTCTACAATGTCAGTATCGCAGCGGCAGCGGCAACCGACACCGTTCTCCTTCTCTGGGTCCCACTGGTCCCAATACTCATCTTCTTCCACTCGTTTCCGCTCGTCTTCGGTTGTTTTCTCTAGGAAAGGCTCACGAGGAAGTTGGCGAGCAGGGGCGTTGGCCGGGCAGTGCTGGATGGTGGTATGTCGGTAACCGAAGTCACGGAAATAATGGATGTCCTTAGGCGATAGAAGGATACCGGCAGCAAGGGAATGAATAGGGGCATCACCCCACTAATGCATAGTTAGCAACATTGAATTTCTCCTCAAAATTATTGGGGTCGACCTACTCGTTCCATCCAGAAACCACCACTGCGGTCCATCATTTCGAAGAAGGCCTTGTACTCCTTGCTTCGGAACCAGCTGAGCTTCGCGATTTCGAAATTGGACCAGAAATGACACATATTATAACTTTCACCTTCCATGGCTTCGGGATCAATCTCGGGTAAGTTCATTCGGCCCGGGTCACTTCGTAAGATCTCTTCAGGTAGTGGTGGCTTGTAGTTGGGGTCGTCCTCAGGGGGAGCCGGCTTCTCCGGCTTGGGTTCGACAAACATTTCCCACAGTCCTTGAGACGTGATATTATTTAGGCGCTTGTAGGCAGAGGCATAACGGAAGATGTTAGGGACAGTCTCGCGAAGCTCCTTGACGGCAATAGTGAAACCGTAAGTCTTATTATACTCAATCATCTTACGGAAGGGGTCACTACATATTGGCGTTAGTATGTACCGGTGGAAAATCCAAGATTCGAGTTGAAGACATACTATGTGATATCACAGAAGTACTTGATCTCGGGCTCCAAACGCCAGTACCACTCGTATTTGGCAAGAAGGGGGTGATCATAGAAGAATCTGCACCGTGTTAGCTGAGTCCAGAGAACTGTCGTGTTTGTTTGCTTACCCAGAGTAGAACCGGCACATGGCGTGATAGCTCTCCAAACCACCGTACATCACAGCAGCGTCTCCTTGTTTAGCAATACCCTCCTTCGCAACTTTGGGGTCTATCCAGTCTGGGAATCCCCACATCTCTGGCCCGACCTTGCCAAACTCGACCGGGGCAGAAGTGTAGTTACGAACAACATCCTTGAAAGTCTGGTTGAAGTCTCCATCGTTCAGGAAGACATAAGGATAGTGGTACCACCGGTTAAAGTGGCGCTCGATAGACTTGACTGACTGAATAACACCTTCGAGCTCCTTGTTGCGGGCGAGGACGACGAACGCGCCATTTACTCGCTCTTGCGTGGTGTCGGGTTCGAGGCAGCCTGTAACGAATACCTTGTCGTGTTCTTCGCTGATCTTACTATTTTCAGAAACAGCAGTTAGCAACTGTGTACAATATAAAATAAATAAATAACGTACCGGATAGCTGGAGGAGCACCAGCAGGCATCAATATCCTCCCTGGAGAGCTAGGATGCCTGACGAATAATACGAGGATAAGGACAACTACAATGCATGGAAATAGAACCACCACGCCTAAGGGAACGGAAATGCTGGAGTTGCCTTTTAATCTAAGAGGTCTTCTGAAGAAAGCGAGCCGCGATGTTAACCTGTTGAGCTGAGGTCTCTTCTCGCCCGCGGTAGGAAGCTGGGGCGTATTCAGGGCCGCAGGCACACGCCTGTAAGCGCGCCGAAGCAGATCCATGATGGAGCTCAGCGACGCCCTCGCAGACGGCAGTCAGAAAGGTGGGCTTGCTAACAAGCTATATCAGTTATTATAGTCGTCTCTTCTTTTTTCATGCAGTCGATAATTCGTTGATTATATCGTCGTTTTCGTGATCGAGGATGGCTTATTCAGTTATACATGAAGATTCCCGTTACCGCCGTCTATCCGTATATCTGTATTGATCGAAATGCGCAGAGTAGCGAGCGACAATAGAGAGATAATTCCCCGTCGGAAGGCTCGATCGCGACGAAGGTATTTGATTATAGATTGACGATGAATAGGTACCTGGTTGTAAAATAGGCAATTAGACGGTCAGTAACGCACACGCGTCAGACACGCTACCCTTCTTTTTTTTGGCGCTGTCCAACCGATCAACGGGTCGAACTTTATCGTATCAATCTAGCAGATCGCAAAACGACTGCATTGGTGCCGTCGATAAAGTTGAACGGGGACAATCCACACACGAGGCGCGAAGGTTGCCGAGAGGCGGGGAGAGTAGAAAAAAAAAGGGGGTTCTAGGTTTGGGGCTGGAAGTTTGAATGAAAGACCAGATATGGATACGAGGTCAAAAATTTAGAAATAGAAATGAGATTATGAGACCAAGGGGGTACAGTGGGAAAAGAACTGCCAGTTAGGAGCCAAGCATTGAGCTAACCTTAACAATTTAAGCTATGTTTGACAGGCTGACAGCAAATTATGAAGGGAAAATAACCAATCAAGACATGACGTGGCAGGACGTGGCAGGACGTGGCAAAGGGCGCGCACTGTGCAGTTCAAGGTACATCACAGCGGCGAAGATCTTTTTCCGGGCACTTACCTGGCATTTACCTAGACCTAGGTAGGTACGCTGGTACGTGCTTAAGTAATGCAAAGTGAAACACTAGGGCGAATCCATTTTGGAGATTCCCCAGAATTTCTCCAGAATTTCAAAGTTCCAGACCTTTATTGAAGATACGATTTCTCTCCAGAGGCGGGTTATGGACGGCAACCGAGTTTTATCTTAGAATTTGTCAAAAAATTAATTCGGTCAAGTTGTTGCCTTATTATGGTTCAGAGCAGTATCCACTCGACTCAACAGCTTCAGTTGTTTACTGCTCTGTTGAACGGGTACCTACGAAGAAGCTGATATTCCTCGACGACAAGGTTGGTGCTACGACTTTATAGGCATATTCCACTTGGCGTCCTATGCAGCAGCGTATTTCGTGATGTTCCTATGGGATACACGATGTCGTCGGGACTAACGGCATCTTATAAATAGCCAACTCCCCTAAAGGCACCCGCACCTGATAGAGCTCGGGAACTCCATGATATCAACATGTAAATGACGATAGTGACGATAATGACGATGATATCAGGTATCATAAAGATCTAAAATATTCACAGTCCGATTCCCCGTATTAGGTATCACACTCCACACGACTAATCTACCACGAGCATCTAATATAATGATCATGAAGAAGAGGTGTGGTGAGGTCACCGTATAGGTATTAAAAATATCTCGTCTTCGAGAATACCTCATACCTCACCCCCAAGCTTACGACACCGTCTTGGTTGTTCATGCCGCTCGTTCCTGACGGGTTGCCTATTTGATAGCGAGGTTTATTATTATATCTTTCTTTCTATTCTACCGTATCGGTTGTTCATTACTCGACCAGGCAGCCTTCTCTTCATCATCTGCCGGTGAGAGGCGAGTGCCTGCGGGGGACCCCAGCCGAGACTCGATCTTGTGAAGTTGCATTTTGTCTTTCCGCCTAATTACATCAATAAGATGATCTGCCTCCGCAGGCCGAAAACAACAACGCCTTATTTTGTCATATCCATAATTACATATCCTCTAGCTTAAGACGACATGGTATAACGTGGTATAGCGTCTGCTATATAAGGAAATCTTGACCCCCATTGCCTAAATATGACCGACCTGTCAGCAGCTTGTCCAATCAGCCCTCGCGTCTCCTTGGGCCCTCATCTCAAGATACCTGCCTGTTAATTACTTCAGAGCGCCAAGAACCCCGGTTCGTGGGCTCTCCGCGTTCAAGATGGCTTGCGTACGGAGTATGGCGTTGCATCATCAGGAGTGGATTTGAGAGTGAAGCTGTAGATCAACTACTATATAACATGGCACCTCCTCTATAGCCCACTCCATCCTAGCTTCTTTCAAAGGACTTCGCGTTCCGTCAGGTGACTAAGGTTAACTACTTAATTCTGTACTTGTCATAGATTGGATATCAATATGCGTTTGTTAACAACCTCCGTGGTGACTGCCCTGGTGGGCCAGGGTGAGTAGTCCTGGTTGCTTATATAGGAAGAATAGGGGCAACACTAATATTAGATACGTCAGTCCTGTCCCAGAGCGCTCCGTCGTTCCCCTTCCCAACCAGCTGCTCGGGCGTTGCGTCTCCCCGGTATGCCTACACGGTTGATTCTGGCTGGCAAGTGACAAAGATCGCCAGCGGTCTCCGCCAGCCCCGAACTATCGTTTTCGACCCTCGCGGCAACATGCTGGTCTTGCAAGCCAGCTCCGGTATCTCGGTCCACACTTTCGGTCCGGATGGTTGCATCAACAGCACCAAGACGCTCTACCAGAACTCGGGTCTCAACCACGGTCTCAGCTTGACACCTGATGGCAAGACCCTCTACGCTAGCTCTCAGACCACCGCTTGGTCGTGGACGTACGATGCCGCGGCTTTGACGCTGACGGGCCAGAAGACCGTAGTTAGCGGCATTGGCCAGGGTATTCACTCGACCCGAACCGTTGTTGTCTCTCCCAAGAACCCTAACCTGATTGTCGTCTCCGTCGGCTCCAATTCCAACTGGGACAACCCAACTATTGACCCGAAGGTCGGCCGTGCTATCGTCAAAGTCTTTGACGTGAGCAAGGCACCTGCAAACGGCTATTCCTTTAATAGTCAAGGTACCGTGTTGGGCTACGGTCTGCGTAACGAAGTTGCTCTTACCTTCGACCCTAACGGCCACGTATGGGGCGCTGAGAACAGCGGTGACGACTTCAGGAGGACGGTTAACGGCCAGTCGACGGATATTCACATCGACAACCCTGCTGAGGAGCTGAACTACCGTAAGTTCCAGACAGCCTGATAAAGATATCTCAAAAATAATTACTGATGTTTTTTTATCATCGCTATTTAGTTGGCGACCCTGCCGCGCCTCTCGCAAACAACTGGTTCGGTTACCCGACCTGCTTCACCGTGTGGGAGCCGTCCAACTTCCGGGACAACACCGCGCTGAAGACGGGCTCGCAGTTCGTCGTATCGCCCAACTCGACCTTCAACGACGCGTCGTGCGTGGGCAAGTCCATCCCGCCGCGCCTGTCGTTCCCGGCGCACATGGCCCCCATCTCCAACGGCTTCGACGCCAAGGGCGAGAACCTGTACATCACGTTCCACGGCAGCTGGGACCGGCAGCCCGCCCAGGGCTACTTCGTGGCCGAGGTGCCCTTCCAGAAGAACGCGGACGGCCTGTATGAGCCCGTGGCCCCGGCCGACAGCAAGACCGGCTACAAGAACATCATCGGCGCCCAGAACCCCGGCGGCTGCAACTCGCCCTCGCTGACCATGAGCTCCTGCTGGCGTCTCGCCGCGCTGAGCTGGGACCCCGCCGGCGAGCGCCTCTTCATCAGCTCCGACAACCAGGCCCAGGGCGAGATCTTCGTGCTCAAGAAGAAATAAGGCTTCGGCGAAACAGGCGGAAACGGTTGTGGACATATATGATAAGAAGATGGATTGTTTTAGCGGACGTAGGGGCTCGTAGAAAGTTGGCGGTTTCCGTTAGACTTTTTTTGTCTTCTTCGCAATGTCCGTAAAACTTATGTAGGGCCACCAAATGCCGAGCAAAAAAGTTTAGTAATGCTTCGGATACTATATATAACCTTTGTCTGCTATTGCTACATTGCATGAGAAAGGTCGAGATCTTCTAGGATTTTGAACTAACCTGTGTTTAAGTATATCCCTTTCTTCGAGGCCGTGAATGCTTTCCATGTACTAGGGGGGCGGGGGGGAAGAATGGACTGGCTCTTAATAATATCTAAAATCCTGTAGCTGAACATGGTTGACTTACCTACATTACTGCGAACATTCTATTCGCCATGGAAGTACACGAGATGACGAAGCGTAGTGTATATTCCGAGTCGAGCGAATACACCGAGTAAATAAGATATATGATTATTCATTCTCATTGTTCTCATCACCGCCTAATGCTATTAATATCAGGACTAGTATGTCAGTGTATACCGCATAGGCATCTATCACTGATACAAAAAGAACTTCACATCAACATCGGAAAGACTCCATCATCATCAACAGTACATTTGACCCTAAGCCGACCTGGGTATCATTCATCATGGACGCGTTTCTTATCTTCCATACCTCCCTCCTTTTCTCCTTCCCCTTTCCCCGAGAACCTCTCTCTCTCTCTCCTCTCTCACCCCAGTATTTCATTAAACACCACTAACCTAGATACCCTACTCCAACGCATACAACTTCCTCGGCCTCCCCCCCGCGCAAGAGCTAAACTTCCACCAGCGCCCGTGCCACGCGCCCGCAACGTTCACCAGCCCCCATTTGATCGGTGCCGGCATCGGCGGCCAGTTCGCCCATAAGCCCTCCTCCGCCGTCCCGTCCAGGTTTAGCAGGAAGAACGGCACCACGTCGAGCGTGCCCGCCTTCGTCACCGTCGCTTTGCCCCAGCTCTTGAACGTAGCCGCCGCCTCTTCCGCCTCGGGGGTCCCGGGGGCCGGCGCCTTGGGGTGCTCGGCCAGCGCGGCGATGGTCGCGACCTCGCGGTGGAAGTGGGTCTCGAACGGCTCGCGGAAAGACCCCATAATGCTAACAAGCTCCTCGCCGTCGAACGCCGTGGCGGGGACCTTGCCCTTCTCCTGCACGCCTCGGAGGTACTTCTCCAGCCGGGCCAGGCCTCCCAAGAACGCCTCGTGCTCCTTGTGCGTCTCGGCCCAGATGGTGGTGTCGTTGCCCAGCACGGCCTCGACCTTGGGGAACAGAGTCGCCTCCTCGTCGTCGTGGTGTGAGGCGACGAACTTGTGCCACGTCAGCGCGTACCCGACGAAGTCGGCGGCGTCGCCGGGCTGGACGCGCGGCGCCTGCTGGTAGATGGAGTTGTACCCGCGGAGGATGGCGTTGTGCAAGAGGGCCATGTGGGTGGCGCCGGTGGTGAATATATCGGTCTATCAGGGGCGTTAATTAGGAAAGCAAAGAATGAATTAGGTACTAGTTAGAGAACAGGCAGGCAATACCTTCTTGGTCTCGTACTGAGGAGTCGTCACAAGCTTGATAGGAGCGTCAGCCCAAGCCACGCCGCCCGCCGCAGCGGGATCTAAGGCCGGAGCAGTCATGAAGAAAGGTGATCGCGTAAGGAACAGGCCGATTAGGATGGGAATAGCAATAAGTATAGGTTTATCGAGGATGCTCCGGCGGGGTGGATAGTCTGTCGGAGGTGCCATCTTGAGAAGGAGTACAAGTTGAGATGGAGAGTTGTCCCGGTAGAACGAGAGAGCCTGCCTTTTATTTTAGGTGTTGCAGTTGCAGTCGCAGTTGCAGAGACATAATAGATACTAGATTTAGGTAGGTAGGTCTAGGTAGCTACAGCTCTCGTTATCCTCATACGAGGGGCAGAACATGCCATGCTATGCGTGAACAACCATTGGGCATGACGGGAACTGGACCCCGTTCGTTGTAGCTTTCGCAGTAAATCCGTGCGTCCCATTGGATACTAAATAACGCTAGGATCGAAGCTTAGCAAGGGGAGTATTTTATTTTAAAGCTTCTCTTTAGCGGGATAAAACTTGAATAAAATTATTACATAGTATAATTAACATAACTAATGGTAATGGGCAAATAAAGCAATTATTCTCTGCATAAACCGTATATTCCGTGGAATCTTTTTCGTTGTCCTCCAATGTGCCAGAGATTTCTCTCGAGACGTGGTTATAGAGCTCAATATATTTCCAATTACGCAAGGTTTTGAAGTCCGGTTCCGATAAATAACTCAACCCGAGTTTCGACAGGTGGCAATCCCTCTTTCTCGATTCGTTTGATCGCGTTAAAAACGCGCTGAACTCGTCCTTGGGCCTTCCGGAACGGTGTTGTTCTCTTTAAAGTCGTCATGATGGGTGAGCCAATTAAGCTTCTGTTCATATTCATATAGAAAAGTACGATGTTGACGGGTTGAAGGTTACCTACCTAACTACCTAACCTAGGTACCTAGGTACAGTACTTGGGTAGTAAGTCAACAGTTCGAAAACTGGGAGACCTTAAGCGAAGCTATCAGCCATTGAGCAATACATGGCATCATATGCTGACCTAGAAATGCCCATGTTTCTAACTTGTTTTTTAACAAATTCAAAAGAGACACACCCTGTGTACCATTAGAAAATCTTGATCGGTCGTTGTCTAACAATCACAGAACAAGGAGAACTTTTTAAGCTGTTTTATTTGTCACGGTCAGGCTTTGCGGTGTGCGGAAGATAGGTAGCAATCCTTTCAAACAACACAACTTCCTACTATGCCTGATCGTATTCGCAATACTGTTAAACAAATAAACCATGTCTCATGGTCCATCGGCGATAAATTGATTTTGGAGAAGAAGCCGTATGCTTCCGAATACCTATGGAGAGATAGTGCTGATGGCTGGTACTATGTGCTCTCCGGCTCGACCTAGCCATTGCAATCAGGCTCGTCACCTCATACACCTCATACCAAGCCACTTTCCACGTCTAGCTCACCTACAAAGCCGCTCTCCCTACTACACTCTGCTAATTCCGCGATATAGGGGGCGCCTCTGCGTTATGTAGCTTTGGCGATATGTTATTCAAAGCTAAAATGAATCCGCCAAACCAGCTTGCCACGAAAGAACACGTTACGCTACAGTGGCTTCATAAGCAAAAGTTTAGTTTTGCTATCCCTAAGGTTTTATACTATGCTCAAGAAGTTGATAGGACCTATTTATTTCTATCCCGAATACCTGGTATACCGTTGAACGAGGCCTGGCAAGAAATGGATGAGGATAAGAAGCAATATTGCGTTTGCAAGATCGTGTATATAGGTATGCAAGGAGCTTTCTTTTTAGAAATTCGATTCTATTACCGGTATTAACGGTGGTTGTTTGCTTGATCAAAATTGGTTAAATATTCTCGATCCAAATGATTATCAACTAGATGCGCTACAAGTAAGCAGCAAGAACAACCTGGGAATGGACTGTTCTACGTTCGTCTTTTCCCATAATGATCTCAGCCCAACAAATATTATCGTCGATCAAAAAGGCGTAATTGGAATTATCGACTGGGAACTAGCCGAATACGTTCCGCGAGAATGGATTAGAACCAAGTTTGGCGTATCATGGGGGCTAGATTTTGAATAGCCTGGAGTTGAGGACGCATTAATACAGGCTTGGAAAACGACGTTAAGAACGCGGTGGGCTTCGAAAAGGGCGGCTAAGTGATTGAATGCTCACTTGTCATTGTAGAAGATATCTCTTAGTATCTTACTTCTATTACCTGGCCCACGCCGTTGCAGACTTAATTGACTATGACAGTGCACTGACAAATGCTCGGCTATCTAATAATACGGTAGGTAGAAGATGCCTTCCCTCTCCCAGCGCGTCTCCCCCCTACCTTCTGGTCCCTCTGTCAGGAGGCCCATCTCGTTCCAAAATGGACCTCCCAGTAACAAGGCTGAAACCGGTTATAGGGACTGAGGCCATCACGGAATCGCATACTTAACTTACTTACCCTGACCTTCATAGGTTTTTCTCGGGCGCTCAACTGATCAGCAGGCAGTTTCGGGAACGACAGGTCGTTCTTTTCCCAACTCCCATCTTTTTGGTGATGGGGCACAAACAAGTTCGGGCATACATAAATAAATAATGTACCTACCTCTCGGATTCTAAGACATAGATGTAACACCGCATACCTAAGCCACATTGAACGCATAAAAGGCGTATTGAAACGCGTAAATGCGCAGCCACGTAAAGCCAAAAGAAAATAATAATAATAATAAAACATAAAAAAAACATCCCCCTGAGTCACCTGATTTGCTGGTTTAAATAACTTGTCTTCAGGGTGTCTTTCATGAAGACAAGGTCGTTGGCGCGATCCCATCAAACACGGTTTATAACCCTATGGCCCAACCAGTAGTATACAACTCCACATCAAACTCATCCGAGTCCAACCCGGCAGCGTCCTAAAATGCCCCCTGACAATTGTCGAGGAAGGCATCAGCGAGCAGTGGGCTTCTCGCGTTGCCGACTGTTTCGCAACCGAACGCCGGATCTTCGAAGTCCTAGAGGACCACCCTAGAATCATCCAGTGTTTTGGGTGGCAAGACGGGCAACCGGGCCTTCCGTCAGGATTACTCCTCGCCGAAGCTAGCCACGGGAGTCTCCAGTCGTATCTCGACGACCAGGGTGCCGTTCCGTTCGCCGTCCGGAAGAAATGGTGTCGGCAAGTCGTCGAGTCGGTCGTTTATATCCATCGGCAAGGGGTGATCCATTCTGACCTACGTCCGACAACTTCCTTGTCCATGGTACTACTACTACTACTACGGCTACTACTACTACTGCCTCTCTCGATATCTACCTCTGTGATTTCGGCGGCTCAGCATGTCGAAAACTCGGGCTAAATGGGCAAGGCTTGCCAGACTCTGGCTTTTTTGATCCCAATGCCGAATGGGTCGCATCAACTGCCACGGATATATTTAGCATTGCATCTATCCTGTACACAATCCTTACCGGACATTGGTCGTATCGAGCTGCAGGATGTTTCAAGTCGATTGACGAAGGAGAAGCTTATTCACAAATGGTCGATAACTTGTTTCGGGAACGTACGTTCCCTAGCGACGTTTGTGAGCTTTGGGCTGGGGATATTATTCTGAAGTGTTGGATGAATGAATATACCAACGTCGATAACGTTTTGCAAGCTCTGGACGAGTTAAGCGAGTGTCAATAGATAGTAGAAAACGTTTAAATTACAACATCAAATTACCTACATCTTCACGCCCTACGGTTTAATCTAATTATTGATCGTAGAATAATATTAGTTAAGATCTACATTTTACATGCTCTACACAAACCTAGCAGTCCAGATGCTAATTGGAAGTTTACGGAATTATTCGTACCCCCCTTACGCTTCGGAGGGTAGGTGCCTAAGGAGGTATGCAAGGCGAAATATTTGCGAATAGATTCCTTCGCCATTCGTCAACTATCACCACGAAGCATTAAACATTAAAACAGTAAGCGGGCGCAGATGTACACTTGATCTTATGAATCACAACAAGTAAATATTTTTATTCGCTGCCGTTTCTTTCGACGAGGATATCAGCGCTATAACTTCGCTGGCCCCTTATCCTAGGGCCAAGCCGATGATGATGATAATACACACGCATGAACGGGTAGGCCTTTCTTGTATACCTCGCCGTTGACCCCGCAAAGGTCCTCGTATAGGTGTATAGGTAAAGGCATATAGATACCACCACAATGGCCGAAAAACATGTGAGAGTCTTGAGTGTACTTGGCGTAGTGACATGTTGTCCTTACCGTGTAGCTTTAATCTCAACCTCTTTCTCGTCGTGATGGCCATAGACTGTCAGTCAGCCTAACTCTACCTTGATTTTTTTTAGGTCGTAGCCTCCATAGGCTAGAAAGAATCCCACCTTAAGAGCAAGTCATTTGTTACTCAACGGCGAGGGGCGTAAATGTAGATGATATATGCTCATCCTGAATAACCAAGTACTTCCAATGCAAGTTGGTTTCCATGCAGAGATGAATGCGGAAAGTAGTGACCTAGTCGTCCTCTCCTCCCGGTTGGTATCGCAGTTCTAATACCCATTTATCGTCAAAATCAATACCGCGTCGAATTTTGGTCGCCACCTTCCGCCAAATGACCGGTCCCAGCCCGATATCAGCAAGGAACAACTTCCATTCCCCTACCATACTGATATCTCGGTCATCAGCCGCCTCCAGCGCCTTCAACAGACCAACTTTCGGTGCGCCAAGGGCAACTACGTAACGGGGATGGACGTAGAGCTTAGCTCCGTCGATCACGTTAACACGGCCAGTCTGCGGCTCAATGCCACTTGGCAGATCGATTGACATAACAAAAGCTTCATTCCTGTTTGACCATTCCATAAGTTCGTAAGTAGTGGCCTGGTCCGACTTTCGGAGTTCTTCAAATGGGGTCGTAAGTCCTAGGAGCGCATCGATGATCAGGGTGACGAAGCCTTGCGAAGCCGTCTCTAATGTGTTACTAGCTTGGCTGACATGCTCAAAAAGCTCCGACTTGCTGAAGATGATGCCGCCAAAGTTGCGGAGGAGGCGAGCTTGCTTTCTAATATCCTCCAACAGTTCTCGCTCTCGTTCGATACCAACCACGCACACTAAGACATTAATCCCGTGGTTTCGAAGGTGGCGAGCAGCTGCCAAGGCACGAATTCCTGACTTATTGTTACCAGCGAGAACAACGACGGTAGTCATACTGGGCGGCGACGCAGCGGCCGCACGAAGTCTAATAGCGGGATCATCAAGAACACGCATTACGACTTCTGTGATGCCACGGCCTGCATTTTCGGCTAGAAGATCCTCACTGAAACCAAATTCATGACGTGCCACATTCTCGAGCGTCTGCATCGGGAGGTGAGCGATAGCTTCGATTCGGCGATTGGAATTTACGGTATAGAATCCGCTAGGGGTTGAAGTGCCCTGTGAGAAATGCATCAGATTAGCCTAATTCTTAATTCATAAAATAACGTAGCTGAGTAGAAGAGAAAGAATGAATTTACCCCTGAATTGACTCGACTCGAGCCAGCAATACTTGCTGTGGTGCTGGCCTTGCGAGACTGCGAACGTCGCGTCATGGACAATCGTGAATCACCACGGAGTCGAGAACTGCGCCCACTACCCTCTACTACGCTTGCTCGGTCGCCTCCATTGGCGAGGTCATCATCAGCTTCACTCTTCCAGTAGTCGCCAGGGGCTTCTTTTGGTTTAGATGCCGACGAAGGCAGATCCAAAACATTCTCGCTATAATGAAGGTTCTTTCCGCCAGCCGTTCCAGGCTTCGGTCGAGGAAGACGGTTATGTGATACCAGGCGTTCAGCTTCATCAATTTCGTCCTGCTCTTTCATCTCGTCAAAGATCTTCCTCTTGTCGAATTTGGCAAGGCCCCCTTCAAAGTCAAAGTCGCCGGCTTCTTGTACGTCCGTAACGTCCTCCGAAGCCCAGCCATTTTCGGCATTTCCTTCCACTTTACTTTTCTGGCTCTTCTTCAGCGACGCAAATGGCTGGAACGACTTAGTAGATTCAAGGATGGGCGTCTCTCTCCAACCTGCCCCTCGGCTGGTCTGCTGTGCAGGGGAGCCATTGCCATCAGCTACCTTGTTTCTACGTCGGCCCCTACCTCGTGCGCCCCTCCGGTTGTCCTTTCGGGAGTCAGATGGTTCGTTGGGTATAATAGGAGCGACTTGGGCTTTGGGTTCTGTTATAGTATTTCTCCTGGAATGGGGAGTCGGGGATATGCGTAGTTTAGCCGTAGAAGCACTGAGTGTAACAGTGGCAGCTGCGTCGGTCGCCTCATCAGGGGAAGAATATGTCAAGCGATCGGCAGGATTAGGTATGACTGGATCTCGTTTCTCTGCGATATTAGGTTGGGCATGATAGCGTGGATCACGACGAGGAGCCGTGTTTGCCTTCGGAGTCAAGCTTAGAATTGCAGGATCTTGGAAGGCCGAAGGAGGTGCCGTTGTCGACGTAGGTGTAGTTTCAGCAGTGGCAAGAGTAGGGTTCGGGGTTGGGGAAATATCGCTAACGTTATTCGCGCTGATGACTATTCGGCCGAAGAATTGGTTTGTATCTACCCCGAAGGCTGTTCTCTATTAGTTAATATATTACCTAGATATGTCCAGGTCGTATCTCGACGATATTTCATCATGGACTTACCTTGGTCTAGCGTAAGGTGTTGTTGGGGAACAAGACCTGTTAGAATTCCCTGAATACGTTGGCCGAAAGGTTCCTTCAGCACGACCATATAATAGCCACCCAGCCACTTCGATAAATTGGCATTCTCGGCCATTGTTATTCGCTAGACCGAGTTGTGAATTCTTGGATTCCCCTTCAACTTGAAGAAAGGTAGAGAAATCGTTATTCGCGTCTAATATTTGTGAAATCGCATGTGGGACTCTTTGCAAGACCAATCTTGCCGTTTAATATGTACAAGATAGAATCTTTAATTGCGTGATACGTTCCTTTCCAAGACCTCTGCTTTCTACCTGTAATATACCCAAGGACGGCGAACCTTTGGAGGAGGAGAGGTTGTTTATAAGCTGCTTTCCTGGAGAAGATAACTTGAATGCGAGTAGTATCTCACGCTACCAGTGATCTTTTCGTTTTTTCTTTCTTTCTTCTTTTTTTTAGAGAGAGAGAGCAGGTTAACTTGGTATCCCACCTGGTAATAAAGGGTGTTTATGTCTTCAGTTCGGTACTCTCAAACCATGGTCGGGAGTGTTAAGGAGTGTAGAAAGTGCACGAGTCTGAATTCCTCGAGGTCGCTTCTGGGGATAGGAACTTGAGCGCGCTTCGTAATCTTGGATACGGTGGGTATTGCGAGTATTGCGAGGACTCAAGAGAATGTCTTTCGGAGATACCACTGTCGGTAGACTGATCGAAATCTATAACGAAGGTCGCATTAATATTCAAAGTTAAAGCCGTCGCGACTCGCGAGAGCGTAGCATTGACAAGGTCTCTTTAGCCACGGGTAGTTTGAATAAGACCACCACCTGGTCAGTTAAAATATAGCAGGTGGTTGGATTTATAACAAAGTTGAATTACCACGTGAGTTGACCTTATTGACCTTATTGACCTTAACTGTAATGCCGTCTCAGGTAATCCGCCCAGGTAGAAACAAAGCCGTTGTACTTTTTATTAATCTTTGGTCTTTTGTCCGTTAGACAAGATTTATTAATTAGTCCAACGCCTAAAAGTCCAAGTCTAAGGCCCTGAGCTTTGCTTATCGATAACATCCTTACGACCCACAAGTGACAACACCAATCACATGTAAAGCCATTTCCTAGCTAAGTAAACCGCCCGCCGAGTCGACCTTGCGTTGTGTCACTTCCTAGGTACTACATAGTATGTACAAGTCCCCATACAATATACTGCGTGTACTTACGAAGTACTTATAGGCTTATAGGTACACTATAGATAACACTGGTAGTGAGGGATGTATCGGTATATTAGAATTAATATATACAAACTATCCCATGTGATGTGGAATAGGCATCCCTTTAAGCTGTGAGATATAACCATCTATACCGGCTAACAACTTTAGAAGTCTATTCGAGACACTCCACCATAGCTCATGTATTTAACGTATCATTACATCTCATTTCCGGGCTTCGGTAAGCCGGTCAAGTAACCATGCTGATGCCGCCTGGATGCTGCTGAACACATAGTCAAACTTCATCAATAAATACCTAGGTGCCTATGTACCCTTAACCGTATGCTGCCATAGCCTCTTCGTCATCGTCTAAGTCAATTACATCCTTTCCCTTGGAGGACGCCGCGGTTCCTTTGTTAGCAAAGTCCGAAATGGACACTGGCTTCTTTGTCTTGATTGCCGATTCTGCGCTGTACAGCTTGTTGTAAAATCCTATCACTCGGGGATGAGCCATGACTTTCTTGCTGTCGAAGCGTAATACCTGAAGTCCTTCCTTGCTCACAGCTCGACTAAGCGCAACGTATGCCTGTCCCTTCTCGAATACCTTACCAAGATCGACCTTGACTCTCTCTAGAGTCTGGCCTTGGGCCTTGTGTATAGAAAGAGCCCAGGCGAGGATGAGAGGCAACTGTCTGCGCTGGGCTTGGACCTCACCAGTAGGTAACTCAACCTTCCAATCTTCTGGGATACAGAGAAGAATTCTGTGGGATTTGTCCGTTGCGGTGAAGCGGACAACGGGGTACTCCCTGTGGTCTTTTATTCCCTCAACGTCACGACTGTATGCTTTGATTTCCTTCTTGGAGCGGGCATCTCCGTCACCTTCGTCGCCCGACCCCACCTCCCCATCGTGAGCACCCCAAATCTCAAATGTAGCTTCGTTCATGAACGCTACGACCTTGCCAAGCGAACCGTTCACTAGAGTGTCGTCCATGTTTTTGATCAACATAACCTGAGCACCCTTCTTCAAATCAATACCCTTAGGAGCCATCATGTTTGAAAGTAACTTGTCTCGAATATTAGGATCACCCGTATCATAGGCTTCGTAATGATATGTCTCTCCAGGAAGATTTCGCAATCGGGACTCGTTGGACCTTTCAACCTCTTGGCGGGTTGGGAATCTAAGAAGGAAGTTAGCAACATGTCCGAATGCTTCTCTAAAAGAGGGGGTACGTACAATTCAGTTACTTCAAGGCCATCGTCAAAATTTAATGGCCGTGAAAGCTCCTTGAATGTTTGAATCGTAGTTTCGTTGATTCGACCAAGGCGCATTTCATTCAACATATCGGCAAAGTCTAGCCAGACATTAGCAATGATCAACTATGAAACAGCTCGATGAGATTATCATAACTTACCAGACTCTTTTTGACGGAAGACCTGCGTTAAGCCAATAGTATGGTCAATAGATGTATTCCAAGTCGTGGCCTCGAATGCGAATTTGGCATCCTTTTTGCCTCCATCGGGGACAGGAGGCAACTGAAAAAAGTCGCCCGTAATGACCAACTGAATACCACCCCAGGGCCGACCATTATTTCGAATGGTGCGCCCTATTTGTGCCAGCTTATCAAAGAGCTCGCCATCAACCATAGAAACTTCGTCAATGATAAGAGTCCTGGTCCGGAGCCACCTATTTTTCGCCTTGGGATTACGGCGAATCTTCTTTACAAGCGTTGGCACGTCTTCCTTCCCGAGGCCGATACCAGCAAAACTATGTAGCGTCATACCAGTAATATTGCAAGCGGCCAAGCCAGTAGAGGCTGTTATGCTGAGGCGTTCCGGATCACGGATCCACATCTTCTTCAACTCTGCGATGATGGCTCGTATCAACACAGACTTACCAGTACCAGCCGGACCAGTGAAGAATACGCTTTTGCCTTGCTTTACAACTAGTTCGAGCACGTGCTGTTGCTCAGTACTTAATGATATAGCAGAAGCCTTGGCCTTGGGTTTGGCGTGGTCTTCGATGGCGGCACGAGCGTCTTCCAAATCAGATCCGGACTTTTTGCTCTGATTTTTGAGCTGTTTCCGGCGCTCCTTCATCTCGGCCTGTGTCGTATCCCAGTATAAATCACCGGTTTTCTCAGTGACTGTGGGCGTTTTCCCTTCCCTGAGGTCATGGAATGATCGTGAAGAAGTACTAGACACGGTCGCCGGTTTCCAGCTGGTGGGTATCTTTCTCTTCGGTGGACGCGGAGCAAGTTGCGGGACATCCTGCGGCGAATCTCGTTTCAATGATCTCTGCGGTTTTGGAGGAGGGTGGCGATGCTCTGGCGGCGACGAAGCCCACGACATTTGACTCGTAGGCGGTGGAGCTGTCTGGTCCGCAGGGGCTTTTGGTGCGGCTGGCTGAGGAGGAAGAGAGGCGGGAAGTTGGTAATCCAGGTCCAACTCCAAAGTATTGTCGTCGCTAAAGTCGTCTTCTGCAAAGTAGGCAGATGCGCTTGCTTTACCCTGGGAAACACAGGTAGATGTCGAGACCTCTCGGAATGATCCGGCATTGCCACATAGTGATGCGACGCTGTTGGAACGTTCGGACATGGTTCGGGTTGACGTGACGGGAGAGATTGGTCTGTATTGACGGTGAGGTTGATGCAGATTATAAGATCTAGATTGTAATGGTTTGTTATTGTTGTTTGCTGCCTTCATAGACCCCAACGCGGCGCCTGACGACTGGTTGGCACGTCCCGCATGGGAGGAGGATGCCCACCGAGCAATATCTCCATCCTGAGCGGAAGGACTGCTTGACGGGAATAATTCCTTTGCGAGGTTATTCCTAACAGGCTGCGAGGGAGGGGCGGTCGCCTGTTTTCTTTCTACAGCCCTGCCCAACATGATAATAAGAGAGGCCAAGATATAGGCGAATGCATGTGAACGTATGCGTGGAAACGAGTGTCGAGGGCGTAAGGGTCTTGAAGGCAGGAACGGGAAAAGACCAGCAGTCATACAGGAGTTTGGAGGAGACCCGATTGTTTGGAGGTCAATTGGGTTAATTGGGATCGAGTTGATTGGGTCGATTGGACCGTGTTGAATTTACAAGGGAGCGTTTGTCCAAGGGTTAATGGCGTGTTGTTCCCCCTCTTATCCGGACTGGGGGCTGGGAAATACATTCAGCTGGTTGGGGACATAAAAAAAAGTAAATCAGTTGTATGAGGTATTGTCGCGTTTACACGCGTTGATTGAACCCCACACTAAAAATATAATGTGCATAAGCCGCATCGGGCTGATGTGGCCAGTAGGGTTTAAGCGCTTGCTGGGGCTATCTGCTATCAATGTTACACATTACACATGCACAAAATGTACCTAACTGCCCAGCTTAGGTACATCCGTAATGAATGTAGGTACAAGTACGTACTAACCTCTATACAGCATAGCGCAGACGCAGATACGTACAAAGATACCTACGTCACTCAGGCAAAGTCCAGACGGCAGGCAGAACCAGGCAACATCGTACACTCTAACATTAAAATACCTAAGGTACCCGATGTTAATTAAATCTTACATGTAACTTAACTTGTTCAATTGATTTATGATGGCATGTAAAATCAAAAGATGAACTTGCATCAATTGAAAACACAAACACTCAAAGTGACTTAGTTATACCCTACACAGCTGCACCTGTTCCTCTACAGCTAGAATCAACTTGGATTGTTTAACGACTATCATCAAGATCCAGGAAGCCGAGGAAAAATGAGCCAGCGACGTAGAAAAATACGGGATGCGGGAGCCGATGACGAGGAGCGTCGCCAATATGAAACAGGAGGACAAACCCTCCAAGAGCTCGACGCGAAGTAAGTCATCGGGAACCAGCTTTTAAACCTACCCATCTAAGGTACATTAAATACCTAGAAATATCTAATAAACTGACACACTTATAAGATATCCAAACCGGCCTAAGAATCACTCGAGAACATTATTCTTTTCAGACTTATGCAAAGATCTTTTTAACCCTCTAAGTGAGAACAAACCGCAAGCTGGCCCTAAACTCGCACGCACGAGAGCTGCATCTCAGAAGCAGAATAAGCTTTCTCCGCAGGAGCAAAAACGTAATATCATCGAACGCTTCATCTCAAGATGGCGCACAGAGGTGGGAGACGACATCTACCCTGCTATGCGCTTGATCCTATCCAATTCCGACCGTGACAGAGGAATGTACGGGCTCAAGGAAAGTAATATTAGCAGGCTACTCGTCAAGTTAATGAGGATCGATAGGAACTCTGAAGATGGCTATGATCTCCTACACTGGAGGATGCCAAGCAAGTCAGCAGCCGGTCGTGCCGCAGGCGACTTCACCGGGAGGTGTTTTGATGTGCTATCAAAGAGACCCATGCGTATAGAACCCGGGGATATGCGTATTGCTGAGGTCAACGAGATGCTAGACAAGCTGGCGGCCGCGTCCGGCGAGAGCGAACAGCTACCGATATTCGAAGTCTTCTATCAACGCATGAACCCAGAAGAATTGAAATGGCTCATTCGCATTATATTAAAGCAGACGAGGGTGGGAGCCACGGAGAGGACGTTCATGGATCTGTGGCATCCTGATGCGCAGGATCTATTTAGTGTATCGTCGAGTCTCCGCCAAGTTTGTTGGGATCTCTACGACCCCAAATTCCGGCTCACCGATGGCCAAACAAATGTTACCTTGATGCAATGTTTCCAACCCATGCTCTGCCATTACCAGATGTCTACTTCTTTCCAGAAGATGGTCGATAAGCTCAACTCAAATAATCGGGTAGAAGGTGATGACGAGTTCTGGATCGAGGAGAAGTTGGATGGTGAGAGGATGCAACTACATATGGAAGAAGGTGACGATGTGCCCGGCGGCAAGAGGTTTAAGTTCTGGTCCAGAAAAGCCAAAGACTACACCTACCTCTATGGCGAGAGCTTCGAAGACGCCAATTCGTCGCTAACCCGTCATATCAAGGATGCGTTTGCCCCTGGGGTACGAAATATTATCTTGGATGGCGAAATGATAGTGTGGGATCCTGAACTCGACAAGGTGTTGAAATTTGGCACCTTGAAGACGGCCGCCATCGCAGAACAGCGGAACCCACACAAGGATAACGCACCTCGGCCAGTACTTCGCGTCTTTGATATCCTTTACTTAAACGACCGACCTCTAACGCAATATACCCTGCGAGATCGACGGAATGCGCTCGAAAAAGCTGTGCCGGGAGTACCCCTTCGGTTAGAAGTACATAAATACGACAAGGAAAACTCGGCAGATGCAATAGAGCCAATGCTGCGTAAAATTGTATCGGACGCCTCCGAGGGGTTGGTTATAAAGAACCCAAGGTCTATGTATACTCTCAACGATCGTAGCGACAACTGGATCAAAGTTAAGCCAGAGTATATGACTGGCTTTGGTGAGTCGGTGGAGGTTATTATCATTGGGGGCTACTACGGATCAGGTCATCGTGGTGGTGTACTAGGATCCTTTCTCTGCGGACTTCGTGCCTCCGAAAACGATATCAAAGCCGGAGCGAAAGCGGAAACATGCTACAGTTTTGTCAGAGTCGGCGGCGGATTCAGCGCAGAAGATCTCGCAGAAATACGACATCTCACAGAAGGAAAATGGAAGTCCTGGGACCCGAAGAAGCCGCCGAGTGAATATATCCAACTTGCCGGCGGTGATAAATACCAGATCCTTCGACCCGACGTTTGGATTCGCCCAAGTGAATCTCTTGTCATCTCTGTCAAAGCAGCCAGTGCAGGGGAATCGGATCAGTTTGCAAAGGGCGTTACGTTGCGATTCCCACGGTTCAGGGGCATGCGACTTGATAGAAGCTGGGATTCCAGTTTGGATTTCCAAGGCTTTTTGGATATGAAAGCACGAGCCGAAAAGGAGAATGAAGAGAAAGCGATGAAGATGGAAACGCACAGGAAACGGGCAACCAAGCGAACTAAAAGGGATATCGTGATCGCAGGTCAGGACAACACCGCTCCGGTCATATTCGAAGGCCCAAAAACCAAAGTATTCGAAGGTCTGGAGTTCTGCGTCCTAACGGATTGCACAACTCCGGTTAAGAAGTCGAAAACACAGCTTGAGACGCTGATTAAGGAGAACGGCGGCAAGATACATCAGAGAGCCAATCCGGGAACCAACATACTCCTTATTGGCGAAAAGAAAGTAGTCAAAGTAGCTAGCCTGATAAAAGCTGGCGACGTAGACATCATCAAACCAAAATGGGTACTTGACTGCCTTGCACAGCGTGACAAGGACTTTCTCCTCCCTTTTGAGACGGGACATATCTTCCACGCTACCGAGGCCACGATGCGCCAAGCGGAGGAGAATGTAGATGAATTTGGCGATAGTTACGCTAGAGATCTGAGTTTGAAGAACTTTAGACAACTACTCGAATCCATGCCAAAGAAGGAAGTCATCGTCGGAGAGCCCTTTAAGAAGGAGGATTTTCTTAACCAGCTAGCCGATCACGGCCACGACATCAGTGGGTTGAGGAGTTATCTATTCAGGGGAGCAAGGATACACTTCGCGGTGACAGGTGAAGTCTCGCCTATATCATGTCTCAAGCTCAAGAATTGGGTCAAATATGGAGGGGGATCGATAGCTGAAGATCTAGGGGACATAAGCACAACACACGTGGTAATAATAAGTGATAGCGAGACTGGTGAGATGGAACGAGCAGCAGAAGTACGTTCATCCATCAATAACCGGACCCCTGTTCCTAGAGTAGTTTCACGGCAATGGGTCGAGGATTGTTGGAAGAACCGGACTACAATGGATGAGGAGAGATATGCACCATTATGACGATGGAAATAGCCAACACAAGCGATTAGCCTAAATATTCCTCATTTTATTCATGCTGATGGGGCTATCTATGGTATCTTTACTTTCCTATCGTCAAGAACAAGCGATCACCCACATCTCCTACACCCGGCTTCAGCATGCCGTTTGATGTGAGCTGGGCGTCAACACCGGCAACCCATATCTCCACAGCTTCGGGCCACTCCTCGGCAGCGCGTCGCACACCATCAGCGGCGGCGACAACGGATAGGACGATGATGCGCTTAACACCCCACTCCTTGAGAGTCTGTATGGCGGCAGCACAGGTCCCGCCGGTTGCGATGACGGGATCTACGACGATAGCTAGGCTTGACGCATTCGTTCCCGGTTCGTTTGTCGACGTGGAGACGTGATGCGGGAGATTATTGTAATATTCGACGGGCTCGAGCGTGCTGGGCTCACGATACAAGCCTAAGTGATGTACGGGGACCGGTTCGGGAAGAATAGTTTGTATAGCTTGGCGTCACGTATTAGGCTCGAGAATTATAGGAAAGGAGATGATGCTTTATATGATGCGACGAAGGAAAAGAAGTAATGGCGAGAGAGAAACACACACACACCTTCTACCATACCGAGTCCTGATCTAAGGATAGGCACTATTGATAAAGCTTCTGGCTTTATGGTCGTGGTCGTGTATTCGAAGCCGATAGGAGTCTCGCCCTATGGAAAGACATACCGTGTTAACCGTACATATCCTATACTACCTACTGATATGGGTTATAACAAATACCCCCACGGATCTGTGGAATAAGAGAGTAGGCTAGTTAAATATAAGATAGGTACCTTTGGCCCGTCGACAGGCGTTAACGAAGTAGCTAGAGCTTCGCAGCCGAGGATCAAGGAGATGTCGTTTATTAAAGACTTGACCTCTCTGGATTCCGTGTTCTTAGACCGTAGACGACTCAGCTTAGCTACCAAGCACGGGTGCTTGGAAACATGAACGTTGGAAGGGAGCGACATGACGGATATCCTAGGACTTGTCCACGTAGCTAGCTAGAGGTAGCTAGCTATTGAGTGACGAGATGAGGGAACAAGTAGGTAAATATGTATTAAATTTAAAAAGGACCTAAGGTAGTCTTCTAGAAAACACAATATAGCGAATAATGAGGAAATGAGGATAGAGTAAGATGTGTGTGTACGAAGAAGAAGGTAAGTTCTGAGTGGCACAGGAATTGGAAGACTTGGGTTATTGTTCAAGTTACCTGGGGAGTTACCTTAGGTATGCACATGTTATGTAGGACCTGCTCCGATAGACAGACCGCCTTGAACCTTCTGCATTGCTTCGGAGAGGCTTAGCTTGCAAGTGCGATGCGCGATGCTATTGGCACCTGAATACCTATAATCAGGTAGTTGTTCAGGTACCTATCAAAAGAAGCTCCTGACGCGGGGAAGGGGTAATCAGTAACCTGCCCCGCCATCCTTGATACCTAAAAGATAAGGCCTACCCGAATGCCGTTTAACCTTAGACGCGTTCGGGACCTGGTATTACGGAGTGGGTTTTAGATAAGATATCGTATACTATGTAGGAGGTAGGTGCCATACAATACTGGTTTGCTATCGGAGGATAACCAAAACCGTGCCCGTCTAATACGGTTCTTTGTAATCTACGACGATAACTTACCAGGTACGTTCAGGTAACTAACTTAAAACACCTCTGACCAAATATTTGACAATAAAACATAAATGACCTCAAATACATGCCAAGAGGAGAATTGAAACTCGGCCGATGTAAACATCATAAAGAAAAATCCACGTTCAGCGACGTCGACGTAGCTACCTTAGGTACCTACTCAGTATAAGGACCTTATTATTTTAAAACCTAAACGTGGATGACGAGTCTAATATTTTATATTTTATATTTTAATGTTTAAGTATTTAAATTTACCCACATTTCATTTCTTCTGACATCAACCACCTCAAGAAATTCATGAGATATTTATCACCGAGATGAGATGGTGAGATGGATGGCCGCCAGTCACGTCTCCCACAAAATCCTACTAGTTCAACCCTTCAGCATGACATCTCGCGACCATCTTCACCCGATTACGACGCGCCGGGATCGTACAGGAACCTCCATGACGTAGACGAACTAGGAGACCGTTTAGATCCAGCCCAGCCAACCAATGTTAGGGAACAGGAGCAGCTGAAAGCTCGGGTGCAACGGCGTCGTTCATCTGTATCACAATCTAACTACGATATCCCGGATTCTTATGCAAACATACCTGAGCTAGAGGATATAGCACCTATCTCAAGCCGAGATGAGCGCCGCTTGCGTACTACGCCTTCACTTGAAGAGGGAAGGGCTCTCGAGCGCGAATATTCAAGTCGCCGGGAAGCTCGGCAGAGGAGAAGAGGGGAGGTAGAACATGAGAAACCGAAGATAGAGGAGGTTTCAAGATTAGCAACCGAGATTTACACCATCTCCTATCTTATCCTCTTCGCAATACTGGGCACTCTCGCCCGGTTAGGACTCCAAGCGCTAACATTTTATGATGGTGCTCCTGTGGCTTTCAGCTCTGTGTGGCCCAATTTCGCAGGCAGTCTAGTCCTAGGTTTTTTGGCTGAAGATCGTATGCTTTTCCGATACGAATGGGGTACTCCGACGTATGAGCTGCGACTCTTGCGGGCGAAACAAAATGGCGTTGACGAGGAGACAGGAGGTTCTGGCTCGGATAGGGTAAATGTCGACCTTGCTGCAGCAAAGAAGGCCCATATGGCTACCAAGAAAACTATACCACTCTACATCGGCCTTGCTACCGGGTTCTGCGGCTCCTTCACGTCCTTTTCCTCGTTTATCCGAGATATATTCCTCGCTCTATCCAACGACCTGCCCACACCGGATGCAGGACCGATAACTACTCCCCGAAATGGCGGCTACTCCTTCATGGCTCTCCTCGCCGTCATTATTACCACCATTTCTTTATCAATATCGGGCCTCTTCGTCGGAGCCCAACTTGCGCTAGCCCTGGAGCCGATCACACCATCGCTTCCCTTCAGCTTCACCCGCAAGTTCCTCGACCGATTCGCCGTCGTCCTCGCGTTTGGCTGCTGGATCGGGGCCATCCTGCTCTCTGCGCTCCCGCCAGACCGATTCAGCAGCCAAGGAGCAGCGGAAACCTGGCGCGGGCGAGCGACTTTCGCGCTGGTGTTCGCGCCGCTGGGGTGCCTCGGGCGCTTCTACGCGTCCCTCTACCTCAACGGGTACTGGCCTTCGTTCCCGCTGGGCACCTTTTTTGTCAACGTATTCGGCACCGTGGTCCTCGGCGCGGCGTGGGACCTCGCGCACGTCCCGCTCGGCGGCGTCGTCGGCTGCCAGGTGTTGCAAGGGGTCGAAGACGGGTTTTGCGGCTGCTTGACCACCGTGTCCACGTGGGTGGCCGAGCTGACGGGTTTACGGAGGCGGCACGCGTATGTGTATGGAGGCGCTAGCGTGGTGACTGCCCTGGCTTGCATGATTGCTATTATGGGGGGGTTGAGGTGGACCGATGGGTTTAGCACGCTGGCTTGCTCACATTAAAATAAGGGGTTTATTTGGATGTCTAGAGTCATCCCGAGAGTCTGCGCGCCGAGAATGGAGCCATCTCATGCCCGATACATATTTGACGCCATCTTAGTTTGAGCATAGTCAAGGCTGGATTCATTTGCTACTGCAAGATCATATTGGACAGAGTAAAGTACAGGTTAGGTGTATATAGTATAACGCCCGGGCGCTACGGGCGTATATAATGCTTAATTACCTGGGATAACTAATATGTACAGTACCTTCAATACTATGCTTCGAGATCAAGAACATCAAAAAGAACTTCGCATATCTGGCTTCGAATTCCGTCACCTCACAATCTGTGGTGCAGCACATTTCTTCTCCATCCATCTTGCAAAATTTGTTGAGGGCACATCGATTCCCCTCCAGAACACATCAGAGGCCCATATCACGAGAGGGAAATACAACAACGTAGAGACAGTAAAGCTTACTCCGTAAGGCCAAAGCCCTTCCTTGCCAATATACGCCCAGCAGGCCTCAAGGAGCCACTTTCCGATTGTGCGGTTACCAAGCCCGTGGACGAGATACAGCGCGAAGCTTATCCGCCCGAGATATCTAGCCGGTCGAGTCAGGAAAATCGATTGGACCGATGGCAGAAAGGCCATGGGGCCAACGAGGAGCATGGCTCCGATGGCCAGCCAGTACCGCCGACGGTACGCGCTGAAGGGCCAAACATATTTGGACCACATGTATCCGGGAGTTTGGGTGTTGTGGTCTCGAGGGTAGCCGCAGAGGAAGAGGCCGAGTATCATACTTAGTATGAGCAGCGCATTTACAACTTTTCTCGCTGATGGGTTTTTGGGTTTTTTCCATACTACTTCGATCTCTGCTAGGGACATGCCCGAGATGAACAGGGCAAGGTCCCAGCGCTTATGTCCAAAACAATGGATCATGAGCAGGCCTTCGACGATTAGTCGAACGGCAGTTCGGGTCTTGGCTAACCCGATAATGAGTAGGAAGACGACCATAGATCCCCGGAACTCGACGGCGATGGACCATAGTTGAGGATTATAGAATCCGGAAAAGTCCGGCGTCCATTCCCACGGGTTCGACTCTATGTCGAGGTATTCGAGATACGACGTTAGGCCGTGCTCGAACGGTTTCCCATCCACCTTCTTCGGGATGTCTATTATGCCAAGGTAAGCACAGACGAAGGCCATCGTGCTAGAGGCGAAGGCCGGGAGGAATAAGCGGAAGGCCCGGCGAAAGGTCAGCGACGCCAGCCCGGAGAACAGCTCTGTGTATTCTTGGCGGTGCATCCGTTGGATGAACCGGTGGGAAAGCACGAAGCCGGAGACGACGAAGAATACGGATACCATGGCAGCGCCAGAGTATATGATCCGGACGAACGGCAGCAGCCAGAAAGACGTGTTGTCCTTGTATCCCCATCCCGAATTGATGGATGGGTACGGGATGTGAGTCCAGTGTAAGATGAAAACTATCAGGGAGGCGACGCCGCGGACGCCGTCAAGATATTCCGTCGAGTGCGGCTTTCTCGACGACGCCGCGTTCAACTTCTCCGACTCTTCGGCCGGCGACCACTTTGCTAAGAAACTCGGCCTCATGAAGGCAAGGCATTGCCAGAAGATCACTCGGAGCGAAACCGAGCGAAGACTCTTTCTCCATCTGGACGGCGACGGTCGCCTCGTGTGAGGATCCACTTCGTCCACTGGTATTTGAGGGAGAAGGGCCTCCTCATCCTCCCTAGTTGAGCGCCCGGCGAGATGCATGGTTGACGTTACTCAACCCCGCGACAACG
The DNA here is from genome assembly GCF_022478825.1 of Daldinia caldariorum. Taxonomy (NCBI): domain Eukaryota; kingdom Fungi; phylum Ascomycota; class Sordariomycetes; order Xylariales; family Hypoxylaceae; genus Daldinia; species Daldinia caldariorum. The sequence continues at coordinate 213,892 of NW_025953052.1, read as the reverse complement.
CTCTTCCCTTTTAAACCTATGAATTTTGATACAGCAACGAGCGTTGAAGTATCACTATCCCACTTCTTTAAGCGAATTTACCTCCTATCGAGAGATGCTGAGAATCTCTCTGCCCGGTTACTTCAGACCGATCCAACTCCCAATACCTTAGGTTAGGTTAGGTTAGGTTAGGAGGTAGGTAGGCTACTTGCGTTGAGGTACCTCCCTATACTAACTAGTTGTATAAGCCAAGAATTTTCCACGAGATGATCTGGCCCACTCGGTCTGGGGACTATTTGATGAGACTGTTGAGAGAAGCAACAAAGTAAGATTGCAAGTTCACCGATACAATCTTTGCCAACGCATTGAAGTACGTAATAGGTTCTTCTATATATGCGTCTGGTATAGGTTAGGTTAGTTAGGTAGTTAACTAGGATATTAAAGAAAACTCATAACTAACACATATAATCAGACAAGATAACTTCGGTAGGTTAGGTTAGGTAGGCTCAGCGAATTCGTTGAATAGTAATGAACACCAACCAACTAACATGTATGTAAGAGACGACATAATAAACATAAGTGCCTAACGTACGGCTTATCCGAAGGAATCCAATGCTAGATCCCGCCGTCCTTGCGTCGTTCAACCATGGTTGGAACGAAACGTCGCACCAGGTTCAGAGCAGATGCTACGAGACTTGCGAGATAAGGGGACTGACTGACTGACTTCGACTTTTCCAACACTGTCAAAATTTGAACGAGCCGCTGAACTGGTAAAAGCTAAGTCGATCTCTAAGGATTAAGATTCTGCCAAGAAAGAAAGTCGCCAATAGCAAGCGACGCAAGTGCCGGATCTACAAAGTTAAGCTCTGAAGAGGATTAGTATCGTATGGTGCCAAGCGTTCCTGGCGTTTCTGCAATGCACGCCAAGATGTCGTACTTGGTTTGGTGTCTGCAGCGAGTTGGGTGAAGATTATTATTTATTATTTCTCTGATAACCGTCTTTCAGCTATCCGTAGTTGATCACTTCTCTAATAACCCTAGCCTCCGGGCTATCGACTACCATAGTACCATTCTGATGAGACCAACAGACGGTCTCCATTGCAATATCCAATAGCCCCATTCGGAAGGTCTTTCAAAAGGGGTATCGCCGCACGCGACTTCAATCACAAACACACACAAAAAAATGAAGTCCCGTGGGGCACGTGCGGACTTCCTTAGAAGAGAAGGAGAGACATTTCGGTTCCTTGTCCAGCTTTGCAATGGGATGTCAGGATGATGAAAGGCGCCCTGGAGATTACATCAGAATGATGAGCTGTAATTGTAAGTGAAAATCAGGTTCAAGAGAAGCTCGTGGTAGTGGTAGTTCGGGCTAAGTACAGTAACACAGAATCGAAGAGGAGTCACTACCTAAACGATGCCACGATGGTACTGGCATCTCATGTGTTTCCTCTCTATACACATGTGGTGACTAAGTACCTAATGTATACGCCGATTACGGTAATTGTGTCCTCAAGCTTGTGAATAACAAGCCTTCTCAGCTTTGGGCGCATCCTGGCGCAAGAGCCTAACCTGGATGTTATGTGGTTCCCCCCCTATCGTTACTTCGACGGCGTGGGGAAAATCGCTTCTCAACCTATTAGCTTGGCACTTCTAGAAACCCGGATTGAAAACACTTTTCCATTATCCGACCAAGTTGAGATCTTCGTGCTGTGTCTCGGCGTCCATGTGCTACCCGCGAACCTTGCAAGTTGCAAATCATAGGTCCCCATCGACCATTTCCTGATATGATTCGCCGTCCCTACGAGAATCTCCGGGTCCGGGCACGATACTATCAGTTGGTTTGTGAATACCCAGGTGGGCAAAAGGTCGTGTGCTTGTCGATCCGTTTCCTACTATGTATACACTTTCCTCTTTACATTTTCCCACCTGCTTAGGAGGGTTCTTCTCTCATCGATCTCACCGAGAGACGCCGACCATCGTGAGACCCTATCCCCTCTCGAACTGATAACGACCATGACTCTTTAACGTTGAGATAGGCTTTTCCCTAAGGTGACTCCCCCTTGTAGTTACCGAGATCGAGCATGTGAGAAAACAGCACGCCATTCACGATCGTTACGTTACAACTCTTATGTGATTCCACCCTTTTGCTTCCGCAACTATAAGCCACCAGTCAGGGAGTTTTACTCCGAGCCGCGTTCCGAATACTGAAACGGAAAGGCTCTGCTGTTGGTTTTTTTCGGCTTTTGAGCGAACACTCAGTGAATGTTGGGCATTGATGAAAACTGCTACAAAGTGAAAAGGAAAGCAACAAAATTTTCAGGATGGTGTGGGCTGGCGCAGTCTTGTCTATACCCAGCCGGAGCCAAAGTCCTGTTGACTACTCCAAGACCATGTTGTCGCCAAGAATACTCCCGCGGCTTTTCATAAATGTCCCTAATTCTCCTATAGAGCAGGGCACCTTTACATCTCGGCGCATGCGGAGGATAATATCTTTAGCTTGCTGTCTGGCGGTAATATGGGCAGTGGTAGACAGGTGGAATACAGTCCGGTCGGAAAAGCAGAGTTATCCAGCCTTCCAGCTGATGCGACATGCTACGACAGATAGCAAAGTGTCGCAATGGGTTGGCGGTGGCTCTGTGATGACGTCTCAGGCCAGCACAGAGAGCACAGAATACGTACCTCGTCCGGCAAAAGAAGAGCATGCCGTTGTTGCTCATGCGCTACCCGATGTCATACGCATATCGTTCCAGGAAGCTGTTCAGGACGTGAGCTTAGACGGTTGGGAAGATGAATGGTTTTCGGCTGGGCATTTCGATGCCGAGAAGCACGGCCCGCTCGACGAGCCGAAGATCGACTTCGTATATAACTGGGTCAATGGATCCGATGAAGCGTTTAAGAATATTCGACATAGTTACGAGTTAGAATCGCCCCTTAACGACCGAGACGGGAAGTGGATATCGCAACATAGCATCAACCGCTATCGAGACTGGGACGAGCTGAGATATTCGCTCCGCAGCCTCGATGTCTACGCCAAGGGCTTCATCAACAAGATCCAGCTTCTCGTCAATTCGGTCGGTATTCAATATCAGAAGGACGGCACAGGCATGCGGCCACAGAGACCGACTTGGCTCAGAGATGACGATGAAGCCAAGCAGCACGTCCAAGTCCTCAGCCACGAGTCCTTCTTCAGCGAGCAAGACAAGGAATGTCTTCCTACTTTCAACTCCCTTTCCATCGAATCCCAAATTTACATGACCCCGTCGTCGACTGACCAGCTCTTTGCATTGTCGGATGATATGTTCTTGGGAATGCCTCACGCCGCGTCCGACTTTTACTCACCTTTGTTTGGTCCTACTATGGGCTTCAAAAGCGACTATTACAACGTCAAGCACCTCGGCGGTAAGAGCCAGATACCCTCGTTCGGCGAGAAGCCATTCGTCTATTATACCTCCTACCTCCTGAATCACCGGTTCGGCGAGCGCAACCGTCATGTCCAAGCCCACTTTGGACATTCCGTCTCGAGAAGGGTTATGAAGGAAGCGATGGCTTCTTTCCCCGGGCCATCGGCAAGGGGTTCCTGCGAGCGATTCCGTGGGGAGTCCAAGTTTCAGATATATCCTTGGTTTGCGAGCTTCCATTACACCATCGAGAGGTTCCGGGAAGCTTTAATCTGGTCCTTCATAGTTTCCCGTTCCGACAAGAACTCGGACGGTTATATCGACTGGACGGAGCGTCAGCGCATACTCGAGGCTGTCGAGCCTGGGCGGCAGCAGCTCTCCAGCAACGACGCCTCCAAGCCTGCGGCGCAGAGCCCGATAAGAGAGCGGATGTATTATAAGCTGCCGCAAATCCTCCAGAAGGCGGGGCTCCAACCGCCCCAGGTGAACGTGAACGTATTATGGACATCACTCGACGGGCCTGAGACGATTCGTAATGTTAAATGCAACGACTTCAGCGTCGACAAGTGCCTCGGGGACTCGTTCGCGTCGCCGCTCTCGGATTCGACCTCGCCGAACCCGGACTTCACCGCCTCCAACGTCTTCTCGCGGCTCTCGTACCAACGGCCGCAGTGCGGCGACTGCCTGCTCAAGTTCCTGCTGGCGTCGCAGCCGGCGGGATTGGAGCCGCTGCTGCCGCCGCGGTCGAAGGCGCGCGAGCGCGAGACGATCGTCCGGGCGCTCAAGAAGTACCAGCACGCGGTGGTGGACACGGACGCGATGCGGTTCGTCATGGTCAAGGACGCGGAGCAGGCGGAGGCGGAGCTGCTCGCGCGGACGATCCGGCGCGGGAAGGCGTACGGCCAGTGGTGTCTGAACGACGACGTAATGACCGAGAGCGCGGAGCAGGTCGGCCGCGTGCGAGACGTGATAGCCGAGGTCTTCGAGACGTTGTGGCCGCTCAAGGGGCGGTGGGAAAAGGGGGAATGACGGGAGGAAGGGATGGATAAGGTAGGAGGTAGATAGGCCGTCCTGCTTGCATTTATATTTACATGTACATATACCTACCTAGGTATGTAGATGTGATGGGATGGGGTGGAATGGAATGGAAGGATGGGCTTAGCACACGCGGGGCGTGAGTTTTTGAATACCTACCTCTACCTAACCTAACCTTAGGTTAGGTCGGTGGGTATTTAACCTACTTTCTGTATTTATTATTGAAAGATACCACGTTATTTTCTTTTTCTTTTTTTACATTGATGTACCTACCTAGCTAAGCTACCTCCTATATAATATACCTAACGTGCATCTAATGCCGTACAATAAAGCTATATGAATCATCACCACCATTATCGCCGTCTTTGCAAGTGTACAAGTCGTCAAAGTAATCTCTCCTATTAATTATCCATCCGGAAAAGGGGGAAATAAGAGTCGTGAAATTATGAGCATTTAAGGGTATAGTAGAGAGATTATCTCGATGGAGGCATGTACAGGTGTAACATACCTTACGTACCTAAGGTAGGTAGATATTCGAGAAGATCTTCGTGTGCCTGTTCGGGAATCAGGGATGATGCGGAGAGTAACAAGTAACACGGCAGAACATACGCACGGTTTGACGCAGCGTAACGTGGCGATGTGTATGACAATGCTGAGTTGGGATTCGTCACCGCGGTGAGATAGAGGGCGGGAGGTGGCACCGGCAGAGGTGTACGGGCTTGAGTCTACCGAGCGAAACTGTTATGTACTTAGAAGCCCGTTGAGGATAGAAAATAGGTAGCTACACCTTATACCTACCTGTTTGGATGATTATTGCCAATTTTCTTTTAAAAATATCTATTCACCCTGAGATTATTGAATGTCACTTAATAGATGAAGTAGGATATGCGGAATAATGCTTCGTAAAGACGTATCAACTCTAGCTACCTAATATTTCAGGTTGAGCAGATGCCTATGAAAATGAACACATCAAGGCTAGATTCCATATACACGCAATTATATACAAAACAGCGAGTAGATCAATAAGACAGTACCTAATGCTTGCAAGCACTATAGTTGCTGATATATGTACTATGATTAAACTAGGTATGTTATGCTATGCTCTAGACGTTCTATATTCCGCTTTAGATGCGCTCGCTCATAAAATGCATGGAGGTTAGTAGGTTAGGTTAGGTCTAGGTAGATATACTTCCGAGACAAAAAAGGACGATTATTTTTTCGGACGAACAAATTTCCTCATATCCATATGGACGCAACGGCCCAGAACGCAACCGCAACAAGTCCCAGACACCACTCGACTCCACCACGGGAACTGGACGAATCCGGCGGCGTAGCGGCCGACTCACCCGCCGGCGCGGTCGTGCTTGCGCCAGGGGAACTGACTCCAGTTGCGGTAGTGCTGCCGCTTGCTTTTGACGGAGATGAGGAAGGGGACGGTGATGATGACGAAGACGAAGACGAAGACGAAGATGATGTGGATTCGGTGGATGATGTCTTGGATGTCGGGGCATCGCAGTCGCCTTTGATTTTAGTCATGTCCGTCTCCTTGGTGATTTCTATCTCATTCGTGCCGCAGTTCACGTACTGAGCCATATGAATAGCATTGTTGGTCTGGTCGAAAACGGCTGGGATTAAAATGTTAGCTTTCCTTCATACCCACCTAGGTAGCTAATATAATATAAAATAAATATCCCCTTTATTATTATTATTACGAAAACTTACCGTAAGCAGAGCGGAGCATGGTGTCGCCGAGAAGAATGAAATCGTTGCTAGCCATGATGCCCAGGTAGCACGACGTGTAAAAAGCGGTGCGGACCTCCCTGACGACCTCGTAATAGGGCACTTTAATGGTGACGCCGTCGAAGGCAAAGTTCAGAGTCCCCGGAAGATCGTTGAGGGAGCAGTCGACCGGGTAGAGACCGTTGGCGTCCGTAGCCTTGGCGCCGAAATCTGCCGCGATGCTGTTCGCCAGATCGGTCGGTAGGAGGGTGAGAGTGGCACCGCTATCTAAGAATACGGCCATCGTCTTGTTGATGTAGTCCTTCGTAGCGCCGTTCGGAGGCGTTAGACTCAGAGACGTCATGTTGACCCAGTACCTTGGTACACCGTCCGGAGATTTCGCCGCGGGAATGATAGGTAAGGTCTGCAAGGTGCCCGTGAACTTGCCGGTGTCTACTCCGCCGAAAATGATGACTCCTTCTTGCTCATCCTTGCCGCCGAGAGCCAGACTGAACGCTTTGGTATCCGTTACCCCTTGACTCTCTAACTCATCCACGAAGTTCTTGTACCGTGTAGTCACGTTTATCCCGTGACCTATTCCCAGAATGCCCGCGAATTCGTCATCTGTCTCAGTGGCGACACCGAACCGAACCCCTTTTAATTTCGCATCTAGCCTGGAATTAGTTTTTACAACTTCGTTATGTGATAAGACCCCAAACGAGTAACTCACCCGTGCCTGTGAGACCAATGTTATCCGAATAATATTGAATCTTAGCTTTACCGATACCATACTGCAGCGTCTGCGAACCAGCTAGCCGCGTAGCGGTAGACGAAGACGACGAGTCATAATGCCCTACTGCCTGGCAAAATCTAACATCCGCAGAACCTGTAAGATCAGAGCAATCGGGGTTTACCCAAAGCTCAAACGAGCCGGTATCTAACTGAACGTAGACCTGCTGCGGCGGAGTGCCAATGTCCACTTCAAAAAAAAAAATTGATTTAGCAAGAGGAACAAGACACGGGAGGTGAACGAGGGATTACAAACATGAAGCGTAGTATGCTACATCCGATCTGTTGGCTAGGGGTACAGTGGTTATAGCCCGCTTATCGCCGAAATCAGAGAATACATCTTTATTCGTAGAATGTACAACTGGTAGCTTGACGTAGCGACTATTGCGGCGCTCGACAGTCGAGACTTGGCAGTAAGCTCCTATGATCAAATCAAGGAGGAGGAATAGTCGAGCTGCCATCTCAAGCACCACAATCAGATATTACGGGGTGAGTTTTATCAGCATGAAATGACCACAGCTTCAGCGGAAAATGATAAAAAAGAGGTCAAATATGTGAAAGCACAAGATAGCTGACGGAGGGCTTGTTTCTTTTCTAACCTTTCGCCCTCTTTTTTGAACTTTTACCAAAAAAACCCCAGTCGAACGGACTTAGTCGTTTAGCTTAGCAAGCTAGGTAGGTATCTTGTTAACCAACTTCCGGATCTGTTCCGCGTATGAATAGAACAGATGGATGAGCAAAACGAGTCTAATCCTTCGAGGGTATCCGGATACGGCAAAGAACGACAGCAACGAAATGACAACGAGCGCGAAACCAGTCGGCGGACCCGGGGGGGAGAGAAGAGGGACGGTATTAACCAAAAAAAAAAAAAGGACAGAAAGAGAAAAATGCAAAAGACAACCAAGAGCCGACCGGTCGGGTACTAAGAGAGAGAGAGAGAAGAAAACGACGAATAGGAAAAGCAATAAGCAGAAACCAAGAAAGTGAGATGAAGATTGAAGATCACAAGAAGCGACTGCGAAGTTGCAATTGGAGAATATCTTCCAACACCAAGCACCAAAGAACCCCCCTCCCCCCCGGCGTGCTTGGAAGGTAAGCTATCTCGTTGCCGAGATCCCCAAATAGTATAGTGGGCTGAGGTCGTTTTGTTAATGGGGATTCTTATGTGTTTTGCGGCTCCTGGGCATTGGCCCCCAAATAAGTGAGGCCCCGAACCGCTTGGCCATGTTTGGAGAGGGAGAGCCTATTGTCTGTTTTTAATTAACACGGGGGCGTTTCAGCGCTTTCTGTCAGCTACCTACCTATTACAGATACCTAGTCCATCCAGATGGGAATACCAGGTGCCTACCTACGCCTGACACCTGATCATCGTCGCTCGGTGTAAGGCTGAGGTGAAGAAGTTATTTTTATTCATTTTATTAGGTAGCTGAAATAGGATTTTATTACATTCGTTAGTAGAACTTGAAGCCACAAATCCGCAATGATACACAACCTTGCGTTTGGTCGCACGTGGGTTCAAAGTCAGTCAGACGAACTTATTGATGATCGATAACAATGATAGGTATTACCGATCCGTATAATACTAATGATATATGATATATATACCTGAGGTAATATATGTAATAATATATGACCAACGGACATTACCATAGGTACCTACCTAGGCCAGGTAGTTAGACTAACGAGCCCCATAGGTTTCGTCTACGTATGGAATCAAATACTATGAGGTATGTAGAAACTTTGCGCCGTACCAGGGGTTTAAAAGCCAAGGGGTCCCGGTGGTAACGAACCGTAAGGGATCGCCAAGCGTTCCAATGCGGTGATTTCTGTCCATTTCACGTTAGTCTCAGAGTCTCATCGTCTCTTTTTTCTTGAACCCTTCCCCTCTTGAGATTTCTCCTATTCTCGACATACTCTTCAAGATGAAGCAATTGCTTCAATAGCAACTTGGAAGAGAAGATGGGGAAGGATTAAACTCGTAACTAACTTACCTACCTGGCAAGGTACCTAACGTATTATTTTTATTTTTATTTTGCTTGAATTCTTTTTTTTCCCCTTCTTTTCACCGACTGATCCGAATCGACTATATAATGCCAATCCCTATGCTGTCACACGTGTTCGGCGCCGTTGGCTTGGCCCGTTTGTCTCAGCAGTAATCGCCTTGTCTCAGAACAAGCGAGCCAAAGGTTAGGTAGTATTATGCAAAAGCCACCGGATATAAGTTGCGGTGCACCACTACCGCGGGCGCTGTATGTATCTAATCTAGTAAGGGTAGATAAATCCCGACCCATTGGTCAACGATCCTCTTCTTGTGCTTTGCTTTCGGCGCGCGCGGCCTTCAGAGAATGATGGTGCACGTCGGCCCGGCTCATGACTTGGCTCGACTGTTACCCCTCCCGTGTCCTGGCTGCTATTATTGCTTACAGGTACCGTAACGGAGATGCTTTAATCAAATACCGGCCGTCGCCCTCCGTCATCTCATAGCCGACTGCAATACCTACGCAACACCTTGCATTCTTCAGCATTTCGTGAGTCCATCCTCTAGTACGTATCAAGAAGCGTGATAGAAAGCGACCGTAGCAAATTGGACTGCGCACTGGCTTGAGTAGCCTGTTCGTATGCGCCTATTACATACCTATACGACAGGTCAACATTGATTCCGGCAACGAGGAGAGATAAATATCGTGGGAGTACGGTGTTCCCGGGCCCCGGTCAAGTTTAGGTAGTCTATTAGATGTCAGAGTTGTGACTCCAGTTCAGTCGAGTATTCCAGGCGGGCAATATTCTATTGATGTGTCTATGTGTTTGCCGTTAAGTTTCTCAAGTCTAGATGGAACAAGGCGTATTGATATGATGACGGGCTAGAAATAACGTCTTCATAGTGGGCGTTATTTGTGAAGCTATTAATCTAAGAACCCCCTGGTTAGGTTCGTGTGTGTAGCGACCTGTTCAACCGCATCCTGTGAGTTGCATTCGGTGAGATGAGGACGGCCCTCTTCTTTATTCATAGACGGATAGTGGCATGGGATAGAACTTCTTTCCGGTATCACTAACCTCACCCTATGCCACGTCAGGCTAGCGACCTCACGAAAGGATCGAATCGGTACGAATCGCTATGGAATATCTGATAAGTGTTTACAGGTAACCGATGGAGAGCTTCTCTCGGTCGCTGCCTAGGAGACTATCGCTCTTCTCAAAATGTGATATCGTATAGACTGATCTCCTTGACCCACGCCCTTTCATATGTTGCCAATCAATTGTCGTTTTTCGTCTTCTCTGTCTCTTATCAATGGCGGAAGATCTACTAAGTGTTGTTTAGGTCTTTGATTGAAATCACATTCTGTATGACCCATCCCTGCCCATCTAAGGTAAACGCCTGGGTGCCTGGGTTTGATGCATCAACTCTGGGAGCCATGGCAGCTTGTACGAGAATGTCAACGAGGTATCTGCCCACGTACCTCTTTGGCTTCATGTCTTCAATAACTATAGACTCCGAGAACCCGGATGCAACATGCTTTCGCAATTGGGGCAAAGTGCAAGATGAGCCCTAACGTCGAAGGGAAATGACTTTATCATGATACAACATAGAATATGGCATGATCGAACACGATGAGGGCAGCCAATTGGTTTGGGAGTTGAACCAATATGGTTGAGCATAAAGAGGTATATGACAACGCTGTTTGAAGTGTGAACAGCGTGGCAAAGTAGTTGCTAGACGTTGCTACCACATAGAAGAAGCCTGTCATATCCAATGTCATATCCAACTATGGAATCCTAGTATCTTGATCCTGCTGGTAGCCGCATGTTTCCACCATAGCTCCTTCAAAGCTACCAGGTATGATAGAGTTGATATATCTAAAAAGCCGGTGTACGAGCAAGCCAAGCTCATGGTAATACCGAGAACAAACAAGCCTTTTGATACGCTCGAAAGATTGGGACTGCTTGACACGACGAATATACCATGCGTAGCAAACACGCATTGTGTCGTATGGCAGAATTGGTCATATGGCCCTCCGTCGCCCTTATAGACTGACAGGTACATACCCGTGGACGTAGATTGTCGGATTGAACTTGCTTGCTGCTCATCTCACAACACTAGCGTATTGCTTCGGCGCATTGGTCCTAAGCTGATTCCAAGTTGGTAGTCTATACAGTTTCTCCGAACCGTACGGCGAGCATAGTTTACCTGCCTTAGATAATTATAAGGTGGTATCACATGGCGAACAGGTTCTCAGCTTCTTCGGGGCGGTGGTTTGAACACTATTCGTACCTACCTAACACTTGGTCTCACTGGCTGCCTCTCGACAAGGGCGGTAATGCTGCTGCCTTTGGCTTTATGGATACAACCCTATATATACTTTAAGTGTGAATCATATATGGCTGGCTGCCTTGGGGTTACCTATCTGACTATATTGACAAGCTTTGAGAAGTCCAAAAGTCAATTTTAAAGGGGGGGTGTATTTGGATTATAGTGCTTACGACTGCGTAATGGATATCGACCAGGATGCATGGGCTTAATTGCGTATAAGGTGCGAAGGTGAGGGTTCTTTCGAAATGTCTCGGCACCGCATTTCAGAATTTTCTTAAGACAAAGGGAAAAAAAAAAAAAAGACAAACAAAAAAAATTGAGGTAGTATATTACGTTGCACAGTATCTCACCTCATTATATTGTGCTCAGGACTAAGACAATAAATAATTCTTACAGAATATTGGAGCGGGACGGGTCGATTATTACACGTTGTCACTCAGCTTTTTTTTCATTTTCATCACATCTGCTTGCCAGAAACCAGCTGAATCGAGTAAAGCTCCGGCGCTGGAGGGGAAAATGCACCCTGATATCCGCTAACCCATTAACTAACCTAAACACACGCTCTCGCTCTGCCTCGCCAGGCTACTAAATAATATCTCCGCGCATGTTTTAGGTACGCCTATCACATCTCCCAGGGTTAAACGTTCAACGAAAGGGCTACGCATACGCAACCGCATCCGTAACCGGGTTAGTCTATCAAGGAATCATGCAAGGTTGTCAACTTGTCCCTCTCAGTTGTCCCTCGCAACACCGCAAATCCCCCCCTGAAAGCCGTTGTCAGCGGTCGGTCCTCCCGACAAATGGACTATCAAATGAAACGAATAGTCGCCTGAAACGGGCCGGTGGATATTACTATAGCTTTATCTCGGTTGCTAGTGCCATTATGGATTCAGGCTTCAAGTTTTTACTCTTGGCCTATTCAGCCTCAACCATCTTATAAGGAGGGCATATGCAAAATATTAGTCCAGGGTTCGATTTCGACTCGTCATTTTTTCTCCCGTGTTGGTGGACTAGTTTGGATCCTCTTATAGAGAAGTTATCATTCTCGATCGCAAAAGGGACGCACCGAGAAATATATTAATCTGGGCCGTGGCCGATTCCCGGAGACTAGGCAATCGAGTTCTCTCACCTTTAGCATCAATACTAAATCAGCGAAATTTACCTCAACATAACTGAGTTGGTGAAAATAAAGCCCCTGTGCTGAGCTGACCCTATTTGACTACGCGTATCAGATTTACCACAAAATGGGCGACATCAATGCTATCTCGGGGCTCGCGCCGCCTGCGCCTACTCCTTTTACCTCACCGGCCTCGCTCGCTAGCTTCAAAATCCCCTTGAAGGCATATCTACAAGAGCACCCCCAGTTTAACTCGGTAGCCGTTGCTGCCTTCGTCTTCAATGAGGAGGGAAAGCTGCTCATCGTGCAGAGAGCGGCACACGACTCGTTTCCTTTGCTGTGGGAGGTACCAGGAGGGGCTTGCGACTACGAAGACGAGTCTCTCTTGCATGCCGTGGCGCGCGAGTTATGGGAAGAAAGTGGACTGCGCGCCAAGTCCATTGTTACCCTCGTTGGTAAGGGATTGCCCATCCCCTACCGGGGCAACCGATGCATGTGCAAATACTCCTTCTTGACCGAGGTGGAACAATACGATATCAAGTTAGATCCTAATGAGCATCAAGCATTCTTATGGGTCACTGAGGAAGAAGCTAAAGCTGGCAGGTGTGGTGATGTTGAATTTAGATACACCACCAAGGATCAACGACTCTCAGTTTGCGAAGCTTTCAAGCTGAGGAACAGTGGAAAGGCCCAAGCTGATTAGAATGTGGGATCTTGGGCTTGAGCATGATTGGATTAGGCACTTACCTACACACACAGATAAGATGATAGACCTGTTGATTCATCTGGCTGTGGCGGCTTGCACATTACCTGGGAATACACCTACAGGTTAAGGGGTAATAAAGTGTTAGACGTGGATCTTCTTGCCCTTAGCAGTGCTTGGACTGTTAGTCTAAGTCGTGATGATCATAGGGGATAGGTCGGAGGTTTGGATGACATGTGACACCCTGACCCTCATTTGCATCGTGGCAAACGGATTGTCCTACTTGCCGAGCATGTCGCCATTAGTGCTATTATTCGTACTTTCAATGTGTTTTAACCGTTGTCTAGAGCTTGCCAATATAGGTAGTTCTCAAGGATATCTCTTGGCATATTATCGTTGAGAACTGGCCCGCATGGGGTATCTGTATTGTTCGCCACGTCGATTTACCGTCTTCCGAGTTGATAAGATCAGGTAGTAATAAAAAAAGTCAGAAGACCCCAATATGTACCTGGTATAGTGTGTGTGTATGTATGTCTGTGTGCGTATAATGTATGGTATACTGAATGCATGTCTCTCTTTCGTATGTGACGTGCCTTATAGCATTATGGTTATTATAGACGTAATACCGAAGATGCAATTCTAGACCACGGCGGTGCCCCATGGTCTAGACTGTCCGGTAGAGGCATATGACTTCCAAGTTGGGATTAGGGACGAATATGCAAATGGAAAGCTGTAGTGATTAAGCATGGACACCCAACAGCCTAGGCTTGTTGCGCATAATAAACCTAATGTGAGTAATCATAGGCATATGCAAAGACGGTTCGGATGTTGACGCACATAGTGTAACGAGATTTCGGTATGTGTGTCGAAAATTGGATTGTGAAGTTGTAAAGAGAAAAAAGAAAAGAAAAGAAATAAAAAAAGGTCAGAAGTAAAGAAGCAGATGGCATGAGACCAGGACCAGACCTTAGACAAATTTGTAGCTTCCAAGTAGCGTTCGAAACCTTATCTGCGACCTCTAGGTACTTGCTGCATCATGGATCTAAGTATTAAAATCATGTGATCACAGATAACTACCATTTGGCATTAGGTAGCTGTAGCTTGCATTACCTATGTAGTAAATCCATACATTAGGTAGGTACTAGTGCTGTCTGCGTAAACTCGACGACGCACCCCAAAGGGGTGCTGCGCTTTAATTAAGGAAACGGGCAAGATTAGGGATTTGATCCGAAGTACTTCCGAACAAGTGTAATTCCTACGCGTTTTGAAGTATTTTCCAACATTCATAAAATTTCATAAAATGTTGTTATTCTTCTTCCGCTTTTAGCAGGTAACAGGGATCGGAGTAACCTCTTACTGGTGCCTGAAGTCTGGTACGCTAGCTTAATTACTGCCCGATTTCCTAAATTAAAGCGCAGCACTTGGGGTGCGACGTCAGTTTACGTAGACAGCACTAGTACCTCTATCATACATGACATAGCATCGTAGTATAATATGGATGACTGATGACTAACAATGTGGAGAGGGGTGACTCGCCTAAGCTCCCGAATGGGGATGGGTCCTTGGCGTTTTCGGGCGCCCGGGGCAAGCAATGCCCAAGCTTCGGAAGCAATCCTCAAATCAGACCATCTGCAAATCCCTCTTTTCTAAACAACCTTCACAAACAAAAACGTCACCGATTTCAACCCACCCACTCAACCTGCCACCTACCACCTCCTTGTTGACCTCCAATTGTCGCCGCCATGTTCTTGCAACGCTCCGTCATAGCCGTGGCACGCCGTGCCGTTGTGTCTCCCGTTGCCAGACGAACCTTTGCAGTCTCCGCTATCCGCCGTAAGAAAAATACCTTTACCGAATTGCGCCCGAGCGTGCATCGTACGATGCGACCCGTCGCCATCAACATAGCAGCTAACTAGTACCTTACTTCCAGGGGAGGCGAAGGACGTCGAACCTCATGCTAGCATCAGCAAGAAGATCAAGACCTTCAGCGGTACGGCTTATCAAAATTTCAATTGAGCTATTCGACCTTGGTGGGGAAAGCTTTTGTTGACTTGGACATTATGCAATTACAGAAATCAGGACCGAGGAAGACCTAATCGGACCCGGTGCCGCCCCCGGCACAGTCCCTACCGATCTCGAGCAGTCCACGGGTCTGGAGCGATTGGAAATTCTTGGAAAGATGGAGGGCGTAGATATCTTCGACATGCGACCTCTCGATGCTTCCCGGAAAGGTAAGAACCCAAATAACCCAATTGGATCTATCAATAAAACAGATACACAAAAAATATTCGTTTGGACTGACTGTTGCACGTTAGGAACTCTTGACAACCCCATCATGGTCAAGTCTGCTGGTGACGAGCAGTACGCTGGTTGCACTGGTGTCCCCGCCGACTCCCACGTCGTCACTTGGCTCGGCGTACGTCTTCCCCGATCTCAACTCCTGGATCCAAGACCATAGCTCCTCCTGCTGGTAAACATGGTTTTGTGAAAGACCTAGCTAATTATTCATATATAGTTGTCCCGCGAGCGACCCGTCGAGCGATGCCCCGAGTGCGGCAGTGTCTACAAGATGGAATATATCGGACCTGAAGACGATGGCCACCACCACGGAGACCACCACGGTTACGAAGAGCCCAAGACCTTCGCTAACTACGTCAAGCCTGAGTACTGGTGAGCATTTGTAGCGACGCAAAATTTTGGGATGGGGAGGTGGAGTTATGACTGCATAGGAGAGGGCGGCAGTCGTAGACTTGTGTATATTGCTGAAGGCTGTATAGAAATCCATTAACTTTGCAGCAACTGCACGGATTGTGCATATGTCGTAATTCCTCATTGATTTAGCTCCTTGCTGCTGCCGATTAGAGCTTGCATGGCATGACGTGGTCCGCAATAGAATTTGACTTGTTACTTGTCATGTTTCGAACGTTTCGAACGTACCTAATGGAACGTATGACGTCGGGTATAAAACCCATATGCTCCTACTTGGGTTATGCCTGCTTTTCTATCATTCATACCTTCATGTTTACTTACCATCTTACCACGTAGGTTAATGTTTAATGTTATATTTTGATCGGGGGAAGCCATAGGTAAGACCCTAGTACCAACCTACCTCGGTGCTTTTTTATTAATATGAACGTCCAAGATATGGATCACTCGGATTGAATACTGCGAATGGGAAATCTATCAAGGGGTACATCGTATATTTACCTACCTACCTACAGTACCTAATGTATAAGTCTACGCGGGAAGCTGTACGTGAGGTACCTGTACGTGTCCGTTGTAATGTATCTGTTCGTGAAACCTCGGATAGCGGAATCCCTTCGAGACGGGTTCAGCAGGGGGTAGCAGTATAAATCCTGCCCAATCGAGCAACTACCTCATGTGTAAAATTGCACGCGTATGTAACGGGCTCAGTTAGGCTACTACAGATGAAGAAGTGAAGATGAATTGCCTCCAATTTGTACATACATACATACATACCTATACGGCATAGAAGTAAATAATGAGTCCTGGTAAATAATAACAAATAAGAATGCCAAGTCTTATAGATTAGATCGGATACGGGAGCACGGAGTATGCAATGACCGAATGAATGAATAGATGAATGATGATACCAGCTTTAGCTTTTTTGGCTTTGTTAGTGCGACTCTGGTTCTATTGGTACTCGTAAGACTACGCCTCTATTTATATCATTCTATGCAACATGTAACATGCAACATGCAACATTCAGCGAAGCACATCCTCCCTCGCTCCAAAATCCTTAGGTTAGGTGCTTACGAAAAAATAAAATAAGATGAAAAAATAAAATAAAACGAGAGGTGCATTAGGTATCGTGCCTGTTGCCTATGTTGTATAGAAGTGTGAGGTAGGATGGGATGGATGGATGGATTATGCCTACTTCCATCATGCGATATTGTGGCTTTGTAAGTCTAAGCCCGAGCTAGAGAAAGGGATGGAATAGAATTATAAAATATACATTAGCTTATTTTAGGTAGTGTACTAAGTAGCTTATTTGCTGAATAACTATAATAATAAATGATCGGGCTAATCGAAAGGTTATGAGGTCGCCTACTAAACAGCGACGGCAACCGTAATTTAACATTCGACCAACCTGACCAAGTTTGCATTGGCGAACTATAGGAGAAAGTTGGATGTACCAGTTACGAATCGGATTGGTATAGTATACCGCCTTAAAAAAATTTCGGGTGCATAATGCGACGAAGTATTAATAATAGACCGTCTATTAAATATAATAAGATGGGAAAAGGTAACCCACCCCCTTGCTCAAAAACCGCCGTAGGTCAGGAAATTCAAGAGAGAAAAAGAACACACATAAAAGGAAAAAAAGAAAAAAAAGTAGAGAGATGGAGGAAAAGAAGTAGAAGAAGCATTAAAAGATTCCCTCTTCGTCCTACATCAACTATCAATCGCGCATAATATAGGTACCGTCCTGTCTTACGAGACGCATGTACTCCGTGCCAACGGGGGATTGCACGTACCTACCTTGGTGCCGTCAGGTATCTGCGTGTGTAAGAGGCGCGAATGGTGTAATAAGCGTGTCAAAATTTCGACGATACATAACAACCTGACCTAGTGCTCACTGCAGGTGCTCACTGCTCACCCAAGCCTCCAAGGAAAATCATGCATATATGCTAACATAGTACCATAGTAGTCAACTCGGGATCTGAATACCTATCTCCAAATTTGACCCAAACCAACGAACGCGAGGGCTGGCTGGATGAATGGATGGATGGATGACATGATATGACGGTCCGACGGGTCCCTTGTCTTATAGACTAGCAAGGCGTCTTTTAGTCGAGTCATCTACCTATAATAGTCCATGCATGGTGTACGGAGGTATATAGGCTCCGACCTAAACCGTACGCATCAATCTATTCGCCAGATCGTAGCAGGTATACGATCCGCGTACGTACAATAGCTCGTATAGAGGTAGTAATAGTAATAGTAGTAGTAGTAGTAGGTAGTAATTAGTAGAAGCAGAAGTAGGGATATACCCTAACCTACTTGGACCTAACCTCGGCTGCTAGGTAAGGTAACATGAACCATGAACCATGAACCATGGACCATGAGCCATGAGCAGCATGAGCCATGAGCATGAGGTAGTATGAGGTAGGTATGTTATGTAGCTATATATGGAGGTACCTGCATATAGGTACATGTACACTAATGCACCTATACATTGTGTAATATGTAAATGTGTAATTGCGTGTGATGTGGGATTATGTGCGTACCTAGGATGTTCGTATGTAGTACGACCTCATTAATTACCAACCTACCAAGTATATCATAACAATTCGACGGAATACATTAGGGTACTATAGTAGGTACGATATATATGACTTATATTTGCGGTCGATGCGCGGGGGAGTTGTTTGTTTTAATCCGTACCTACCTCCTAGGTAATGTTCCCTATGCAAACCCGCAGTCCCGAGTCTAACGAATACGTGGGCGAGCTCTACCTAAAACGTCAGAGAAATAGTGTCGTACCGCGCCAATAATAAATCGGTAGTTATTGGCGCGCTGCCGCCTATCGCATTTCCCCCTTACCTATATACGTAATGTACATCTCCATCCCCATTCCTAAGAAGGCAAGGAAAAAGAAAAAAGAAAAGAGAAAGTTTGATAAAATAGGAAGAAACGAGTAATACCTACTACCCGAGTACTTAACCTTGGTAGATAATAATGTTTGCATAGCTAAAACGGATCATCTATTTAGCAAGATTTAGCAATGCAGTAACCTAGAATCTTGAATGTTTAAACCGTCGACCCATAAGGGATGAAATAATTACAAGCCCCAAGGCATATGTAGTATCGTACCGGTAGTAAAAAGGAGAATCCAGAAACCTTGGAAGTACTATTATATGTACTATACGCAAATAGCGTGAGACCGTTAGGTTAGGGTACACGTACCTGGTTACTTATAACAAGGTAGATATACATTATAGGGAATTGAGTCGGGGAGCGTATGAGTGTATTGCACTACTACCAACTTTACCATCTAATACCAACGTTCAACATTCAACCTGATAAGAAAAACCTTCCGTGGAAAGCCAAACCTAAGTACCTACTGCTACGTTATTATTTATTACTTTTATTCTTCTTCGTCTTATTATTATTATCAACATCATCTTCTTCTCTGTAATTCTATTTCCCAATCGAATTTTTCCCCGTACCTTTTTTTTTTTTCAGGATTTTCTTGTCCTCCCCCCTCGAGTCAGTCGCCTGCACACGCCCACCATTCACCATTTCTCACACCCGAGTCTGGATAGCCGGTCTGAATAATACCAAAATACGTGTATTAGATGACCTTGGCAATTATTCATATGGCTGTCGGTGTTAGTGGGTAGCATTCATCACCCCCATGTTTTTCCTATATGATCGAGCATCCTGCTTATTGGATTTCTTCCCTTGTTATTTTTTCCCCTTCCAACTATTTTCAAGCTACACCTGGCTGTACCCTGCCAAGCCCCCATTTACAAACCCATCGCCCCGGCGCGTTCCCCAACGCGCATCAACAGACCGGCATAAGACCAGCAGCACTAAACTAACATCATCGTCATCGACATTATTTAAAACGCGAGTTTCCAACACGGCGCAGCAACTTTGATACGAATGACGAATGACGAGAAGAGGGAGAGGGAGATATAGGCCTTGAAAAACTTTTTTGGGCTTGGAAGAAGGAAAAAAAAAAGAGAAAAGGGGGAGAGAAAAGCAGCAAGAAGTTATACGAAGATACGCATCATCGCGACTAATAGAACATCACCCACCGCCGAAAATTCCGTCATTCCACCTAGAAAGTTTCCTACATTGCCGGGACCCTGTTAAATGGGAGCCGCATCGACAGGCCTTGTCAAAAGACGGGGATCCATACTTGGAGAGATCGACTTGCATCCGACTCCAACTATTGGACTGGATCGGGCAACTAATAAGACTATTCGATTTGTCTGCCACACGAATTCCTAATTAAACACGGTCACCCTTTTTTTTCTTCTTCGGTACTAACGATCGATCCATATCCACCGCCCACTATTATTGATCGGTCAGGTCAGGTCAAGCTCGGTATAACTCACCTAAAGAGGTATTTTACCAAGGTAAATAAAATACTACTATTATTTACTTGCTCGCTTTTGCATTCCCTTTTCCCTTTTTTACCCCTCGTCTAACTCTGTTTGTCATAAACCTTTCGTCGTCCCATCCTATACTACTACTTTCCAAGTCATTCACCTACATCCCGTTTAAGATACCTTGAGAAGAGGTACCTGAGGTACTACCTTAGCTGCTTGCTCTGGTGTCTAAACATAGTAGTATACTTGCACTAGTGTTATCGTGTTTTTATTGCACCAGCTCTATTTTATTCTTGTTCAACTATTGTCTGCATAATATCCCTAGATATGGTAGACTAAAGTCGGCGTTACTTGCTGACCCTTTTTTTTTTTTTTTTTTCGAAAAGGATTTTCCAGCTGCGAATGCGAGGAAAGCGAGTGCTCCTGAAGCTTACCTAGCATTAGGTATTATTGGAAGTTTCACGATACATGAAGAGAAGAGGAAGAATAGAGGAAGGAGAGAAGAAGGAAATTGCCTTTTGATGATTGATTCGATTAGTCACTTTTTGAGGCCGGTCATCAATAATTTCCTTACTTAATGCTCCATCTTACGGGTTCTTCTATAGGTAAGTATTTTATTATATCTCATCGAACACGTATATCAGTCACGTTTACTTTCTTGCATATCACCTTTTTTTCTATTTTCTATTTTTTCCTTTTTCTTTATTCGGCATGTCAAGCCCACCACCACCACCACCACCACCATCGTCTGTTGTCTATCGTCTACCGTTCATCACTCTTATTTACCTCGAGGTAAATAATTAATAGGATAGCACCTATCTTTGCACGTACGAACCCCCGTAAACCCAATTCATATATAGTACATAACGTGTCTATATAGATACGTTAAGTACATGCACGTCCACATACACATATACACACTCATAAACACGTGCCTAACGTTATGTTATCATATCAAAAGTATTCACATTTCTATTGATCGTTCTGGGTTGCCTTAGTCCCTTAACCCACCACCCCCTCCTATTTGATTTGACGCCAGCTGGTCGTAGGTTGATTTCTCCCGACAGCTTTATATGGAATACTTCATACCTCATCTCATGGGCAACCAACTCGTTAGGTAACCAACATCAGTTACCACCTTCAAATTTTTTTCCCCTTTTCGTGCAACTCGTCTTCCCTCAACACGTCCGGCTAATAATACGCTATTTTTTCTTTTTCATACTCGTCAATACCAATACACGTTAAGTCTGACAAAAACATTTATACTCTAGGCTTCTCTATCCACTTACTTTCCACCCGCGCGTATACATTAGGTAGATTGCAGTACCTATCGCTGCAGGCTACATCATTGGTTTTCTTTAATTTCGCAGATAAATATCTCCCGCAACCTATCTCGAGGGAATAATAAGGAAAGCAACATAACGCGACAATCAATAACCTACCTTATTTGCCCATGAATCAACCAACTTAGTCAAACAACCTTGCACGCAGAAGCGAAGCAAAGCATTGGGACATACGCTCTAGTCGTAAGAGAGTAAGAGGGCTTCATTGGTAAGTACCTAAACATATTTTATCTCCAGTTTATCTCCCTTTTTACCTCTGCCCCATTATACCCCTGTCTATTATATTCTATCCCATCTATATATCACAATGCGATCCGTGTCCCCACCACTGCTATATACCAAAATACCATACCATATTATACGTACCTCACTTTTCCTTCCTTTTTTTCCCCCCTCGTCTTTCTTTCCTTCTCTTTCCCTTCCTTCCTTCCTTTCCCCCCGCGCGTCATCGTTGATCTTTTCGGTCGATACTGGGAATTAATACTGTGAACGGACCCTTCATGCATCGTTACACTTACACTTACACTTACACTTATATACTTGATCCACTATCACATCATTGTCGACAACATTTTCTATCGCTCTCTACTGTGTCTCACCTTGCATTCGACGGTTCGAACCATTTCTCAGCGCATGCGAATTTTGCAGGGCCGTTCACGAGTTAGTTTTTAATACCTGCTAATATATGTTACGCAGCGAAGTGAAAGTGTTGCCTGGGGATTGGGTGGATGCGCGTTTAGTCGGCATCATGTCTGCCAAGAAGGAATCTTTCGGGTCACATCCGGAGGACTGGGATGAAGCGGAGAAGAGCCATTGGCAAACTACCAAATACACAAGAGAGAAAGAGGATATGAGAAACCAGAAGGAGTATCGTGTCCATGCAGATCAACTGAGAGCTCAGCTTGTCCATTTGTACGACAGAAAGACTCAGCTTCAGAACGAGCTGCGGGCGATAGAAGGCGACATCGAGAACCACGAGAAGGAGCAGGAACGACTAGCTCACGAATTCGACGACAACGAAGCTCGTATTGCATCCCGGCGCAAAGTCGAAGATGAGGCGCGAGAGTCATATTTCGCTCGTCATCGCGAGGTAGCAGCGTCTAAGGAGAACGTACGACCTAAGAGCAGTAGCGGAACCCGTCGCCAACCTAGTCGTGATATATCGTCCCAGGCTAATGGCGCTGGATGGACTAGCATCAATGGTACGCGACGTCGTAGTCGGCGAGAAGAGGAGGAAGAGCCTCCTGTAGATCCAGGTAACCTTCTTAGCAGCATCTACCACAACCCCGTGGAAGAATCAGATTCGCTCAACGGCAGGTCCATGCCTCTACGTAGCAGCAACAACCGTGGCCGTACCAGCCTGATTTCTAATGGTATGATTACGGAGACTAATGCAGATGTCTCTGACGGTATTCTAGCTGCTCGAATAAAAGATAGGCCCCTCAAGCCTAAGCAGCGACATAGCTTACCCGGTCTTCCAGCTGCGGCCCGTTCGCCGATTGGCAGGCCATGTAGGTCCCCC
The DNA here is from genome assembly GCF_022478825.1 of Daldinia caldariorum. Lineage (NCBI taxonomy): Eukaryota > Fungi > Ascomycota > Sordariomycetes > Xylariales > Hypoxylaceae > Daldinia > Daldinia caldariorum. Next base: position 190,893 of record NW_025953052.1, on the reverse strand, counting down.
TTTTTATATCGGTTTATTTGCGTTTCTAATCGTGTCTTTCTAGCTATCCCCGAGTTGATCGGCGAGGCTCCTATAAAACCCTCTTCTGGCCGAAGGTCGCTGCCAAGTGCCAAGGGTTCTGCACCCCCGACGGAAAGATCAACACCGGTGCCTATCGAGGCTCAAGAGGTTACCCGTGAAAGGTTGGCGCTGAAAGATGACGGCAAAGTCATGACGGAGCCTTCGATGTATGCTGGTATCCCCCTCGAACGAATCGACAAGGATCATCCGTATTGGGACCCTGAGTGGGAACCGTTGGAAGCTATCATTCAACCACAGCTAGATAAGTGGAAAGAAAAGCTAGACCAGCTTCGAAGAGATCCCCAATCTGTTCGCCACACGGTTTTCCTTGCCAACCGCCAAGTTAACAGGGGCCAGTCTGTCGTTGATTTCCTCAGAGACGGAGAGTGGCACCCCTACCAGTTTGTGGGAAAGGATATGATGAACAAGTTTTACAAGACTTTTATCAACTACGATACCATGTTCCGCTTAGTCAATGTGCACGAGGAGCTCAAGAAGTTTGACCTCGACATGACCCCGCTTGAATGGCTACGACAACGAATGTACGATATCGCGGAAGCGCAGGGAGACAAGTTCAACCTGTCCAAGATAACCCACGATCTATATCACGATGCTAGCCTAAAACTTCTGAGAGAAAAACATGGTTTCGGCAATATTGGGCGGCCTTCAGGTTACAAGCTCAGAGACAAAGATCCGGAAAAGGCCGCGGCTAAGAAGATTAAGCAGGAGTCAACTGGGTTGGTGCGACGAAAGCCCCGCCGCTCTATCGGACAAGTCGATCCGGATGACACGCCTAACGTGGAGGACATTCAGAAGGGATCCGAGCAGCCTCAAGAAGTTCTAGAGCCCGTTACGCCGCGCTTGCAAAAGCGTCAGCGCATCGAGCCGGCACCTTTGCCCTCGCATCCCAAGCCAGAACCCGAACCCGAAGAGGACGACCTCGAATACAGCGGTTGGACGTCGACGGACTCCTTTTCTGCCGGGCGAATCATGCACCTGGACTGGCGCGTGTATCAGATCAAGACTCACGATTTGACCACGAGCACGGAAGTCACCCAATACTGGACTTGGAAGCCGGAGAAGGGGTTGTTTGAACATCAAGTGCTACGAGACGTCCATCCCAAGGTGACGTGGGGGTTCTATCAAAAGCCTATCAACTTCGATCTAGCAGTAGACGAGATAAAGGAGATTCAGTACGCATCGGACAGCCAAAAGGTGCTGGTATCCGTCAGTGACGAGAAGCGTGGCTGTGTCTTAGCCTACTTCAAGAGGGAACGAACCAAGAGGCGATTCCTCGCCTTCGCCAAGAGGAAGGGCATCAAGCTCGTCAAGGGCACCGGGTAAGCAACTCGAAACAACATCAACAATTTAACTGTTCTACAAGGCCCTTTTGCTAACAACTCGTTTGTAGTGCACAACTCGAGAACTCGTGGGACACGATGGAGTCCAGAACGATGCCGAACGAGGATTCGGATACATAGACGCGCATTCAACTGCCCCATATTGTCTTTTAATCCCACCCTTTGTGGATATTTCCCTTTTTTCGGTTTTTTTCTTTTTTGGCGGCATTCTACGGACAATCGACATCATCCGTCGATATGACGAGGGGTTTTAATACAGGACCACCGCAAGGAAACTGGAGGCTTTTTCGTCGTCATCGTCATTATCGTCATTTGTCTCTCGATTCAATAGCAGCACGTATTTGCATTTTTGTTTCTCTCGTTATCGTTTTCTTCTTTCTTTTTTTTTATTTTACTCCTATATCTCGCGGCATCAGCATGGATGAATTTGGCAGGGCGGGAAAATCGGCCGGACGAACGGAATGGGCAAAAGGGTGGATAAGGTGGACACGCGTCTGAAATTAAGGCGAATTGGCTAATAACGAGATCAGAAATATTGAGAGAGAGAGAGAGACTGACTGACTGACTGAGAGAAAGATGGATGATGATGGGTTTAGTGGCAACACAACCCTCCCCCTCTTCCCCCTTCTGCTGCTACCGCTCGCCTTGTATTTTTGCACGGACGTTTGGGTCTGATCTCACCCACTCCGATGCGTACTTGCATTACTCTTTTCTAGTTTTTGTTTTTGTTTTTGCCTCCCGTTTTCCCCCTTTACCCATCTAATGATTGCGTTTTTGTACACTACCCATGTATGTATATACTTGTATAGACAGGCCACTACGGCCAGGAAGGGCACAGCGAAACGGGCATAGGCTAATGGAAACTTGCGTTGTATTAAATGTGTTTTATTTTGTGGCTATTGCTGCTACTGGCGTTTTTTTTTCCGCTTGTACTATGTATGGGAGCTAGTAATTACTTTGATCATTGTGGAAGCAAGAAGAGTGGAAGAGGAGGAAAAAAAAGGCATCAATACAAAAATAACTTTTTTAACATCTTTCATCTAAACAAACGTCCTTGATTCGTAGAGATTTTGGCTTATTTTATAAAGGATGCATAAGCTACGCTACCTATAGGATATGTATATAATAGTTACGCTATACGCGAAGTAAGGGGATGGGGTGGGATTTTAAGACGGCGGGTTGGCGGGTTGGTTTTTTTGACTCCACCTTCGGACGTGATACGATGTGGTGCGATGCGATACGATACAATACCTGGATAGGAGGTATGTTCGTATGAAAGAACTAAGGTCATTCATTAGGGGGAGGGATAAAAAAAAAAGAAAAGGAAAAAGAAAAAAGAAAAAGAAAAAGAAACAGGCCCCACATGTTCCCGACGTTCTGGCATAAGGTCTAGGCGTAGGCATGTATGTAAGGCGATCCCTGTGGAATCTGTCAATTAGGTACCTACCTAGGTACCATACAGTAACCTAGCGGCAGATCCGTCAAGTTTGCAGCGTAAGGGGGGACAACTTACAAGGGGTACAGGTATTCGGCACCAATGCGTGGCCCCCAAAATGTTTGGGGATGGACGGCCTGTCCGGCGACCATGATTTTGCTTTTTCTTTTCTTTGCAGCTGCAGCAGTACCTAGCTGCAGCTGTAGCTGTACGCTATGCTTTAGGTAAGTAAGTAAGTACTACCCCCTGCTCCAGTGATCTCAGAGCCAAGCCGGAAGGAAGCGGGCTCTGCTGTGGTATTGTATTGGATGAGTACCTACTTGCATCTAATCTAGAACACACAGACACAGCATTCACGAGAGTTGAAAAACAAAATATGAAATCCAGTTTCTGCCATTATCCATACTCCCTAGCTAACCGTAGCGACTACACTTCGTACCGGCTACTTCAAATGACTTAATTATTGACTTAATTATTTTTGCTCCATTGATAGCCTCGTCTCTATTCAACCATTCAAAACTAGCCTTATCCATCATGGTGATATGTAGGTTCTGCATGTCATCTTCCTGCTGCAGCCGCGGGTCCAAGTTCGAATATTCCCCAATATCTCGCGCCGACAGTAGTAGCTGCTCTTGGAAATCCGGATGGTAAAGTTTACGGAAATTGCCTTTGACCTTCGAACTCGCATCTATAAACGCCTCCGGGCTAAACTTCACAGACATCCAAACGAAGGCCATCGTAAACGCAATCCAATGCTTTGCTTTCTTCGCTGTGTCTACTCCCGGTGGTCGACGAAACTCTATAGATCCGGATTTGCCGTCTTTTGAAGGTTGAAGGTTCCATGCGAAATATTTTGAAGGACTTATAAAGTCCACGATCTCATCTCGGTCCATTGAGTCGAGCTTCTCATATATCGACTGGAGACCTTTCAGGGGGCCCTTCTCCTTCAATTCTCTTTGTACATGTGCGGCGCGAAGGTTCGACCGGCAGAAGCTGGTGGCTTTGTCTTGCCGCGACAAAGGAGCGTACCTCGCAGTGGCTGGCTCCTAGAATGCCACTGCCTTCGCCAGGCTTCTTAACTGCTTTATCGTGAAATGACCTTCCTGGAAGGATATATGTATATGAAAACCGCAGGTGGTGTCCTTGCGGAATTCAAAGTATCGATGGAGGACTGTCCAGAGTAAGTCCATCTTCTTTGACCATCCATCATCCGCAACAAGAACCGGGGACACGATTTCAACAGGGTCTCCATAATCATCAGAGTCTATTTTGTCTATAGTTTTAAGATTAACTACACCTACAGAAGCCATCCAGAATGTGATGCTTGCTTAGAGAGCCGTCGAGCATCAAGTTCCATACACCGTAGTTCGGTTTGTCTTGATCTGCCGCGTCGAAGACAACACTCTTTAGCCCGGCATCGGTCATTACCTGGGCTATTGCATCTAAGAGGCGGAAACCGAAACGACGCTGCCGGGAGACGCTCGTGTCTTTGGGATATTGCAATCCACTTTCGGGGTTGGGGCGAAGAATGACTTTGAACTCGCATCCGAAACAGAAGGGTAAGCTTCTGTCCTCATCGGTCGCCCTTTCCTTCTCGGGGTTCGGCGCAGATCGCTACTCTGCGGCAGATTCTGAATGCCAACCTGTCCCGTCAGAACCGGACTGTTCACTATGTACACTCATTGTGAATAAGGGGAATACGTATCTATGTAGTTTTGGAGGATAAAGCAGAGGCCAAACAGTAAAGATAAATGAGTATTATGATGATGCTTGGGAGAAAGAGAAGGACAGATGCTAAGTAGCATGGCTCGGGCTTTTATACTTACCCTTAGGTACGTATCTCTCACAGCATTGTTTAAACTCAATCTATCACGTTTAAGTACCTACATGTATTCCCTTATGGAATCCCTTACTTGTTTTGGTACTCTTGTCACTAATCTATACATCTCACGTACACTCAACCTGCCTAAGCTTTATAAAGACTCCTAATTCGATTTAGCAGGAACTCTGATATTCGCGTCCCAGATAACAAGACGCGTTTTAAATATAACATTATGTAAACAATGAATGTATTCCCAATAAATAAGTGCTTAAGGTATATATCCATTAATACCATAATAATGGTAACGCTAACAACCATGAAACGACCAACATATCCCGTACGGTTCCAGATCAAAAAAAGACCAGAAAACAACACCCACCCAAAAAAGGCCCCGCTGAGTTATATATGCCGCCGCTGAATATTACTGTCTTCCAATTCAAATAACTACTATGGGTCAACATCGCCGATGAATCGGAACGTAAGACCCCTGACTTTCTCGCCGTCGAGTCGGATTTTGCACCGGACCACGTCGTATTTGTCCGTCTCGTATAGCCGGAGGCAGTGCTCCTGGTCCCGGTTCCCGACGAGAAACGCCTGGCCCCGTACCTCCTTTTTGTCGTCGATGGTACTGACCAGCGCCTTGTACTTGCCACCCCACGTCTTTATGACGGCATGAGCCACGCTCGCAGGGCGGTACGAAGGTTCACAGCCCAAGAGACGGTTCAAGACCGACGGGTCGCCGAGAGTGCCGTAGAAGAAGTACCAGACTGGATACTGGTTCTGCGCCGGGGCCCGCCTTGGATCGTCCTTGGAGTTGGCACGATGCTGCGGCATGGTGGCGTCGATTCTGAGGCTGGGATATACCGACTGCGAGGATAAATCCTTCTCCGCTTTCGAATATCGGACAAACGTAGGTTGGAACAGCGACCGTTGGTCAGAGAGGTAGCTGAGGAGTGCCTCTTTGGTATCGGCACTGACCTTGCAGAAGGTCGTGGGTTCCCCCGAGTCGTCCGTGCCGCTGAAATCTGGTGGGTTTCGAGTAGTTGAGCGGCCGATTTCACCTGCGCTACGTCGCCGAACGGCCCTTCGAGCTTCAAGAGGTAGAAAGCGGGTTTGCTGGGTTTGACCTGCGCCTTTTGAAATGCGACGACGCTGGTAGAAGCGGCCAAACTGCAGGAATGCTCGTAGGCCTCCTTGTCGTATCCCCGCGCTTCCATTTCCGCGCGCACGATCTCCCAGTGAGAATCCGCAACGGCGATTCGGGACAGATCCGTCCTGTGCTCCTGGATTTTCCGCACGGCTTGGGCGTACGTGTACCCGAATATGGATTGCCACCTCTCGATATCGTCGATGTGTATCTCGTCTAGTTGTTGTGGCTGCTGGATCGCAACCTGAGCCATCGACTCAAGCTCATCTAAGAAATCCATTGCGGTAAATGTGATAATTACAACTTTATCCGCATGTTTAAACTAGGTAAAAAGAGGTGATGAATTGTTCTTGACGATGGTAGTTTTTGAGGATGCTTGTTATCAATAATGGTTGTCGTTGAAGATAATTGATGATATTTCTACAACTTTGGTGATGAAGATGAATGTGCACTTGGAAAACGATATTATATATTTCTGTCATGTTCCATGGAAACATGATCGGCAAGATTTAAGTTACCCATTCTATCAAATGCTGAACTTAATTCACTCTCCCCCTCCCCAAACAATATCCGAGCGGCTTGAAAAAAGATAATTCATGCTGTTTAGCTATAACGTTGAAACTATCGTCAATGATATACGTATGTTTTCTAAGCCACTTTTACATAATCCTAACCAACTAAAGCCACATGCGCCACATACGCCACATAAACCGTTAAACCGTCGGACCGTATACTATGTATTTATATTTACGAAGTATATAAAAACATTTTCCACTCCCACGTCAACCACAACATCATATTCAATCCTACGATGCAAGATATAATAATTACATCGCCAGTTTCGCATCAATTAGAGCTTCCGAATTATACGAGTCTCATGTAGATGCATGCGGCATTCCTAAAGCTATTTGAAGATGTATTTGATTGACTACCTACCTTAGGTACCTATGTATGCGACCGTAAAGGAGCCCCTCCCGCAGAGCCGCATTGCACACATCAACCATTATAGCCTTTGAATCCCCGGTTGTAACATACAGAAATTACCTCGCTGTATTCGCTTCAATTAGAGATTTCTAATGATATGAATAATAATTAGATGCAGGCCGTATTTCGAAAGCTATTCGAGCGCGCAGGTAGATATGCAGAGGAGGGCGCCCCCTTTTCTCGAAACGTCAACATTTAATTCAATTGAATATATCTTCGAATAGCTTTTGAAACACTGCACGCATCTGGTCAAGACTTATATCATAAGAAAGCTCTAATTGAGGCGAAAATTGGCGACATAAATTTTATATTTTATTTCTTGGGATTGAATATGATATAATGGTTGACGTGGCACTTTATGTACTGGGTGCACGGATAAGGTTGAGGGTGTACATAGTACGGATACTTAGTTATTACGCGGAAGTCGTTTAAGTGGTGCTGTTATAGTTTTAAAGTTGTCCGGTTGACGTTCTAAAAGTCTTGCACATGCCAAGCGTCTGGTTCCTGTAATTCAGCTCCCACGATGATACTAGCACTGTATAGGCTTGACATTAATATAGGGACGGATAGTGGCTTGTACGCTATACTCTAGGTGGCTTACTACTGCAATTTACAGGTGAGCTAGCTGCAATCAGTACATTCAATACCGTACAGCCTCTTTAATTCACACATAGCTTATCTAAGCTCGATGTGCCATGACTGGGATCCCGGGAAAATCTTATCAAAACCTAAATCCGCACCCTGCCCCCCACCAAATTCCCTTATCGATTGGTTCGCAAACGCGATTCGCAACTCGCAATTCGCAAGTCTATCATCAAACATCAAACATCAAATTCGAGACATCGAAGTCTTTTTTTCTTTTCTTCTTTTTTTTTTTTTCTTTTCGAGCTCGACCGACTCCTCTCTGTTCTGTCCCCCTTTCCTTCTCGAGACGGTCCGAACGTGCGGTTTCGACGAACGAACGAACAGACGAACGATTAAATAGAAACTGTCGTTGTGCGCTCCATCCATGTGAGCGAGAGCCAAACAAAAAGCCAAGCAGCCGACTTATACAAGATGCTGTACGAGTTAATCGGAATCGTGGGTTCTCTTTTCCATTCCTGTTTTTAAATATATATGTAACTTGTTAGAGAGAGGGGAGATATATCTGCTAACACGAAGTAACAGGTCCGACCGGGCAACCTCGCCGAGGTGAAGGAGTATGTTTTTATCCTCTCTCTCTCCCTTCTCCCCTCCATGTCATGTCATGTCATGTCCTTGCATATCGAATCTTTTCAGTTCGAAGAAAGACGATGATGCCATGATCGAACAACCCACCACCAACCGCAGACAGAAAAAAAAACCCCGGCTAACCAAACCTCTCTCCCCCCCCTCCCCCCCCGCCTCGCAGAATCGTCCTAACGACCGGGCAGCTGATCCTGCAGCAAAAGGGGGTGATCCGGGGCATCGCGAACTGGGGGGTGTTCCTGCTGCCGCGGGCGACGAGCGTGCACCAGATGCGGCACCACTCGGGGCACTACTTCGCGATGCGGTTCGACGCCAGCGTCCGCACCCAGGAGGCCGTGCGCAGCATGCTCGCTCTCGACCCCCGCATGATCCGCCACTCCTCCGTCAAGCTCGGCGACGGCAAGCTCGCTACCCTCAGCCGCTTCGGCGCCCCCGAGTGGTCGGGCTAAGCAGGGGTGGTGGTAGTGGTGGTAGTAGTAGTGCCAGCTAGGTTGGTTTAATCGAGCTGGGAGCACGGGAGGGGGCTAGGGCAAAACTTCAAGACGGCGTGCGTGGCCCTGGGATATGAGATAAGAAGAGATGGGATGAGATGAGGTGAGATCGGGGGCCTTGGATCGCGGGGTACTGTATATTATAAACAAACCCCTTTCTTACCCAGATTACCGTCTTCTTAGATTAGAGGGGACTGCAGGTTATCATCACGAGAGGGGGGGTGCGGCAGTGTGCTAGCAGTTGGTATCAAAGGTGGCAAAAAAACGAATTGTCTACCAGTCTACCTTAGGTACTTTATCTACCCAGGTACCTAGCTAGATGCTGTATATCAGGTAGAAAGAAGATGATAATAGTGGTAGCGGAAGCTGAATTTAAGAGTGTCGGATGACATGAGCCATCTACCTGTTACCACCATTGATATATTGCGCGCATAATATAAAACTATGACACAGCACGGAGAGCATGCGTACCTAAGGGCATAAATACACATGGGGTACAGCCACTTGCTAGCACTTGACTCCGGACTTGCCAGTTAACGCTACAGTAAATCATATGCATTAAATCACATCACAAAGAACACCACACGAAGGCACGAGGATTTCGCTCCAATCCGTTTATAATGTTTATGATATGTGTATTGATTATTGATTAAACCAACCCTCCCTTCGCTGTGCCTTTTTTTTTTTTCTTTTTTTTAAAAAGGGGGCCAAGGGTGGCGATGGTTTGTTTAACGCAAAGCAAAGCTAATTTCTCATATTCCGCGCGGCGCTGTGGTAATATCTCCTATATCGTTTCGCTTATCGTACTGGGGTAAGCTTAAGGTACCGAAGCCTGCCCACACGACTTTCGTATCTTCTCATACTTCTCTGCCTCACCCAACAACTTCACGTCAAAATCCGCTCTACGGGATGGAAGGGATGGATATCGAGGGGGACTAGATCGACCGGCCCGGGAAATAACTGGTCAAGCATCGACGTCCATCGCCGACGACTTGCGCTTGTACCAAGCTACAAAGTCGTCGATAACGCCCGGCCAAGCCCCGTCTTCACTCCAGAAACTCAATGCCTCGTCCGCCATGCTCTTAAGCGCAAACTCAAATGTCTGGTTCCACATATCGCGACTAACTGAGCGCGTCCAATTCTCTCGTAGAAACGAGATCCACTCGGCCAGCCAATCTATGCCTGTCGTCTCTCCGATCCATACCATTCCTGGCTTCTTGAACAGCAGCTCCCAGTACAGGATTGCGTTGTCCAGGGAGAGAGCCCGTTGGTCTCCTTCTCGGCCGACCACGAAAGCGTACCTGTACACTCTGCGAAATAGGTCTCGATCTTTGCTTAGTGAGTCGGCAAGACGCTTGAAATACTGCTTCTGGCTTTCGGTTTTGGCCTCAGTCCTATACACTAGTTAGTCTCCCCTCGCTGGTGGTATGTACCTGGGTAGTCATGGCTTTGCATGCATCTTAGATCAGATGCAGCGCGAATTTGTAATCAACTGCGCAAACACTTACACGTGGTGAGCTTTCCAGCCATTTATGAATCCCGTTCGGGTGATCTCTCCTATGGTGGGAGCTTGCACGAGTTCCATAGCAAGGAAAAGCGATGCCCCCTCCAGATCAACCCCGATAGAATTCAGATAGGCCATAGATGAATCCGCGCCGAGCGAATCTTTTGGGTCCTCTTGGGCATCTGTCTCGCATGTTAGCAGGCTCACGCTTCGAATTGACGTTGGGTATCCCCATACTTCTCAGACTGTCGAATAGCTTGGTGAGCTGTGAATCCTTGGCTGTAGATGATGCGCCGCCAGTCCCCTGGAAATATCTGAGCAGCACATAGAGTTAGTAAAAAATAAGTTCAGAATACAGCGCATATATACCCAATAGGTTTACAAGGCGTGTGTGCGTGCGACTAGTGGATAGGATAGACAGAAACAGGTCTGGCGACAAAGCAATATAAGGCAAGACAAGATAGTTTCGACATGATCTACACTTATATATGGCATTTAACAGTATGGTAGCCTGAACAAGCCAAGGTCACTTCAACGCTATCGATATCCATTCCGATGGGACGCACAAGAAAAGTTGTGAGACCATAACCTTGGCTGCTTTCCACATTCGGTGCTACAGGATCACGAACTTGCTGCCGTCCCATGAGGAATACATGCAAAACGCCGACGATACACCTGAGGCGCACCAGCGAATATGAAGCGATCCATGTAGAATATATATAACGAGCGATAGAAGAAGGAAAGCAAAGCCACTTACGAATCGACGGCCTCGTTCAGCTTGTAATTTGTGTTCTTGAGATACTGTTGAATGTTTGGTTAGCACGAGACCATTTTTCCGAGTAGATAATATAAGTTGGAGGGGATTCGGGCAAGAATAAAGGAAAGGAACGGAACAAAGCAATGCATTTCGGGCATCATAAATCGTCGCGATACTGAACTGAACTTGTCATGAACGGACGCATGGGCGGAAGAGGAAGAGGAAGAGGAAGAGGAAGAAGAAGAAGAAGAAGAAGAAGAAGAAGAAGAAGAAGAAGAAGAAGAAGAAATGGAGAAAAGCGTACTCTCGTGGCGGCCTTTTCAGGAGCACCTGTTATCGAGACAAAGCTGGCTACCGCCGCTTTCTGGACGGACGATAGCGGTGGCATCGCGACAACTGATATCACACCTATTGGGTACCTAGGGAACTAGGCGATCTCTGAGAGACGATAGGTATATATTGGTAGATGATGATGGTATGTATGTATGTATGTATGGTCGACAAGGACCCCGTAGATCGACGCTCGACAAGCAGAGGGTAAGATATGCTGATGACTTGGAGAAAATGCGCTGCTTGATTATTTATTTATTTATTCCGTGGTATACAAAGCGCAAATCGCGACGGCTTCGGCTTTGTTGGTAAACCAAGAGGTTCGGTAGTTTGTGGGGGGACGAGAGAGAGGAAGCTTCGGCGGTTGGAATGCGGAGGAGGGGTTGATACTTGAACTCGCGAACTCGTGGACTTGCGGCGGGGAGTACGGACAATGCTTAAGTCGGGTCGATAAAAACAACAAAGTGGTGTCTCGTCGAGGACGTCTATGTAATAATGGTTTGTTTTTTTCGGACTAAGGTCGAACTTGATCGTGTTTGTCTAGGTACTTAGAAAAAAGATGGGAAAGTAAGACAATGGATGCGCCTGTTAGAGCTGAACGGTCTCCAACCTCTAGGTTGTTGGCGTAGGCGTAGGCGTTTGGGTATTGATGGTGGGGCTAGCATTAGGCTAGGCGGGTACGTACTACATTCACTGTTACCTTATTGTGAATGATGTAGTGAGTTGTCTTGAGATAGAAGGAGCAACGAAGACATTGTTTGGGCATCACTCATCACCTAATCCACACATATATTGCGTTACCTAGGTAGCCAGAGTGCCTTAGGTAAGAACAGCAAGTAAATATGTACCTAATGTATCCTTATACAATTCATTAGAAAAGAGTGGATTACAACAGGTATATAAGTTATGCTAGGTACTTGCTGTCTTGACTCGATGCCCGGCTTAAGAAGCACAAGCCCAAGCATAGGTAGGTACCTAAAGGTAACTGATACAATACAATAATCTGTATAAACGACAGCTGTAATTCACCATTACGTACTATACCGTACCGAGTCTTGGCGAGTCAAGAACCTCAACTCTGAACAGATAGGTAAAATTACTTTTATTATTTGGAATTTTCTTTCATCATACCACCAAGTCAGCTAGCTACTCATCTCTGTCCTACCATTAGAGTTTAGAGTTAGGGAGAAGATGTATCTTCCATAGGAACGAATTACCAATAATGTATAGTTGACGGAAACGAAAGAAGGGTATAGTGTGATAAGTGCGACTCCCCTCCTCAGCATATGCTCATTCCCTTATAAATACTGCAAAGAAAAAAAAGAAGACGAAAGAAAAAGAAAGGAGTACAGCAATGCAAACTCGCCAACTCCAAGGAGGGGCAATGTAATACACTCCACAAAGCCCAAGCCCAAATATATGCAGTCTAGGGTTATGCAACCATTAATATACCAGCCCCCCTCTCCCCAAGACATAACTGCTGCTCGTCAATATCTTCCTGTTCTACTGATCCTTCCGCCCTGGCCTCCGCTTTGATCATAGTCTTGCCCTTGGTCGTTCCTCGCCGGGAGTTCTAGTCGCCAAGGGGCATACCCTCGAGCTCATCGAGCAAGCGGCGCCAATTGTCAGCTAACATCTCCGAATACTTGACACGTTCCTGTGCCCAGTCTTGGTTCCATCGGCTGACGTGGAATTGTGTCTGTTGGAAGTAGATAAGCTCATCACGCAGACACTCCTTCACAAATATAGAGCGGTTGTGCTGGTTGACGATAGATTCCTTATCCTATATGACGTGTTAGAGGCTCTCCGCAATAGAGACAAACGGTAAGGAGGTACAAACCTTTATGATTGCTTCAACAACCTTCTCAATCTCGCCTGGCTTGATCTCTGGCTTGGATCGTAAACTTGCTAGCTTCGTCTCGTTGCTTTGGATACGCCGTTCTAGATATGGGATGTTGTCTTTGTCTAATCTTTCTCTTCGGTCGAACAGCTCCCTAAGGCTGACAAGTGCGTCGCGCTGCTTCTTTAGGTCTTCTAGCACGCCTGCATCCCACGCCTTGCTTTCATCCTCCATCAAGCTTTGGGTCGTCTGTAAGTGTCGGCTCATAGCGACTAGACCGTCATTCAAAAGAGGTACGTCATTGGTATCGGTGGCGTAGGTATCAGAGCTCGCTTCCGTAAGGGATGTTAAAGATACAGCCAAGCGACCGTGATCGGCTGCTACACCTTCGCTCCGCTTTACAAGACGGTCCATGATGTTGCAAGTTGAGATGTACAATTCGGCAGATCGCTTAACACCTTGTCTGGTGCGCTCGAACAGTTCCTCCAACGAGGACGGCAGAGATTCTTCGAGGCCAGGAGGTAGCGCCCGGCCGGTAAATTCGTCAACCACCGAGATAGCTGCTTGTTTACGCCATACCGCAAGTTCCTACAGCCTGTTAGCTTTACATATATATAAGGGCTAATACCATTCGGTTCATACCGTTGGAACAGTCAAGAACATTATAACAAGCTGTTCCTGACCTAGAACAGGGTGTCGGACCAGCGTATTTAGGAACCTGGCCAGACCGCGTCTTCGCTTCTCGATAAACGCGCCGTCGTTGGAAAGGTGGTTTCCGTTGACCGCAACTCTCTTGGGCGGGAGAAGAGGTAATGCCCGGAACGGATATCTCTTATGCAAACAATCGAGTAACCATACGAAATCGCTATACCTGCGGATAACTTTGCTGCCGCGCCGCGAACTTGTAACCTCATAATTGTGGTGTTGGAATAAGAACACGCCCTCTTTCTCCGGCATTAGCGAAACCGTGACATTCTCCTCAACCGCGATGCCAGACCGACCACCACTAATGGTCCTTGAATGGCTAACGGTTGGGTGAGTACCCGGATCGCGACCTTCTCTATCGCCCGGGCCTCCAAAGGGGTTCGTCGGGTGATGCGGGGATGCTTCACCAAGGCCTTCGACGTTGTTGCCGTCGAAATATCCCCAGCCACCTGAATTCGAAGATGCGGAGCCACCAGCAGATTGAGGAACCGCACCACCCGCCGAAGCCATTGTAGGGGTCGTAAAGTTGGAGGTTGTGCGAGAGTGCAAATCAGGGGCATCGGAATGGCCGTAACCATTGCCATTCAGTATATTAGCATGGTTGGAACCGTTAGTCTTGGGCGGCTCTCCGTGGTGATGGTGTCTGTGAACATCAGATGAATTCCACGGATCGTCCTCGGGACCGTCCATGGATGATTTTCTACCTCGGGATTGGGAAGCGAACGAGGTGGGCAGGTTTTCGGGTTGCTGCGGCGGTTTTGCTGCAAGTTCTGCAGTATCTGGAAAGATAGGTTTTTTGGCCGGCGCTGATGATAATTGGGCTTGCGGCAAGTCTACAACAGGTTGGTATTGTGATTTAGTAGGATGTAATTTCTCGGCGAATAACGTAAATATCCCCGCAAGATGATGCACAGGGCAGCGCAGCAGCGAGGATGCGATAAGACAGGCTAGCCCATTGGACGACCGATGCGATTCGCCAAACACGAAAACAAGGCGACAAACATATCAAGTCGATCTCCCAGGAAATACGAAAAAAAGAAGAAGAAAAGGTCATGTGAATTACTTACTGCGTCTCCTTTCGTCAACTCCATCTAAACTTATAGATTCACCTTCTTGCGCAAGGCCGATAAGAGTCATTAACACGTTAAACTCGTTGCGACCGATAGGATCAAGGTTACCAGCCGGCGCAAGTATTCCCATTATCTGCGCCTGGTCATCGGCGCCTAGTTTAGCTGCAGCAAGCGTCTTGGTGACACCTGACAATGTGACCTTGCCGGCACTTCCATCCTCTTGCACGGCCCTGTCGAATGCCTCAATATAGCTATCTGGTATATCGACGCCATCGAGGAGTCTTCGGAGGAGTTCGGCACGCGATTGCTGTTTTCTTGGGGTAGGCATATCCCAAGGCGAAGCTCTGCCACTGCCACCGAAATCGTCATCGTTAAAGAGGGTATCCGAAGTCGAGCGAGTCATAGGTCCATCATCGTCGAACAAGGACGATCGCGCCATGCTTGGGTTACCGGAAGACGAGGGTTCATTTGGAGGTGAAGTACCAAAGAGAGACATGGCCTCAATTTGGTATAATATCGATATTTTTTGTAGCTATCGAGAATCGAGAATCGAAGGTAAGACAATCGGGTAGAATCGACAACGGTAGTAAGCTCGAGTGAAAGGAGCGAAATGTCGTAATGGAGGTGTAATACCTAGTTAAGACCTAGACCTAGACCTAGACCTACACTGAACAAACCATGCAGTCGATTGATGATGATGCGAATGCAAGGGCGCAGCCAGAAAAAAAAAGGATGCAGATGAAAAGTTGCAACGACTACGCACGTATTTTAAAAATTACAGAGATGGTAAGATTTTGGAATTGAGTTTCACAGTAAACGGCTGAATAAGAATTAGCTATTGTATTATCCAACGCATCCACGCCCGTGCTGCCTTCCATGACTTGGCTGTCTTGGAGAGCTCAACTATGGTATGCCTGCGGCCCGGCGCTGAAACGCCAGGGAGGTACAGGTGGGACAAGGTGGGACGAAGGTAGGGTAGGTAATGGATCGGCGCTGGCAAGTGCGGAGCTGAATGTGCATACATGCTTTACGTTAGGCACATAAACCATACATACATTAACTACACTGACTTCCAAGTGGTTCAACCATGCATACTTTTATGTAGGTACAATACATCTGTAGGCTCCAGCAGTCCCAATTGAACTGATTGATAGAGGTAGGTACCTGGTATTGGTGCATTTGATACATGTACATATTGGGTCTGTATATAAAAAGTAATTTATTTACCTGCATAAAAGGGGACAATTGAAGCTTTCACCTTACTGCTATGCAAATCTTATGTAACTATCAATAATACCCCATGCAGCACTAAGATTTTATTACTTCAAATGCTCAAGCAACCCCCTTGTCACAACCATCACAAGGAAAACAACTTTACATGCTATTCCGCGGGTTGATATATGTGCAGTTTTAGGGGAGCAGGTCTGCGGATGTTCGCAGTAATCGGTATATATACGGTATATACCCTAGGATATATCTGCAGGCGCAATACATACATAACATGGTATATTCTGCCAATTCGACGAGCGCACCCCTTATAGCTTGTCCCAAAGTTTCGCTGCTTCCTGCGTGGCCCCCTTCTGCTTCTTTTCCTGCTTGAGAATCTTCGCGGGTGGTACCTTGAAGTACAAACTTGGCGACTCGCCGGGCTTTAATGTGTGGCTCAGGTATCCTCGGTGCGCAGGGTCGCGGTAGTATTCGATATCCCATCGAGCTGTCGGATCCGGCAGTCTGTAAGAAAACCCCCTCTGGCGGAGCTCTTCTAAGACCGGCTGCACATGCTCCGGCCCGGTAGGTAGAGGTTTATCGGTGTGGAAACTCTTGCCCTCTACCAGCCGCTTCAAGGCCTGCTTGGTATAATATCGTGTCATGATCTTTCCTCCCGCCTTCTCTACTGCTTCGATAGCCGAAGCCGAAGCGCGAGAAACAATAATGTCTATCGGCTGCTTCAACGCATCCGCCCCTCTCGCTAGTAACTTAATTCCGTCCTTGATCGATCCGACGAGGTTGGACTCTATTAGTTCTTTCGGCGTGATTCGCTTCGTAGCGTCAATGCGGCCCGCGTCAATCCATTCCTGCAGCTTGTCGAGGTTTACTTCGGACATGACAGGCGCGTGCCTATCGAGCAGTTAGTTCGGAGGACTAATCGAAAGGATAACAAACAAGACCTCGTTGGTTCAGCCGTACGTACATGTTCACGAATCCAAGCTTTCCCCTTTGAACGACCAAAGGCGTCTGACCACCCTGGAACCACGGTTTGACTTTTCCATGCTGCTTCTGACCCTTGTGACCCCTTCCGGATGTTTTACCCTTTCCCGAGGACGGACCGCGACCAACACGAATGCGCTTTTGGTAAGCACCCGGGTTGTCGGATAGATTTGCGAGAATGGAGGCGCTGCGAGACTGGATTGACAGCGCATTGAATAATCCTACGAGCGAAGAGCTGCTCGGTTGCTCGAGAGAAGCCCTGCAGCACTGGGCTGCCAGCCCGAGGGGTATTCGCGGAGGCATCTTGCGACTCGTGCCTGTATTGGGAGTTTGTAGTGGGCTGTCTTGATTAGGTACGAGAATTTCCCTTTGATAATCTTTTTCCGGGGTACGCCCTCGGTGAAAGTTGGTCCTAGCTTTTGGCTTTAGGAGGTACCTCAGGTATTATGTACCTGTACGAGGTACTTGACATGGTGGGGTTCTGCATAAGGTAGGTATTATTCCATAGTGGATAATTCAAAAAAGTGTTTCAATATTTTATTTCGAGGTTCATAGTTGCAAGTACGAAAACATGTATTAAGTTCAATAACCGCTCGGCCAATTCACCAACTGACAAAGCCGTTCATATATTCGCTTGAACGTTATGATCCTGGTCATAGAGATCATACTTCCCTTTCATCCATTTTATGTAAACAGCAGGCCCGTCAATCTAGAATCGTGACAACTGCCCAAGGGATAAAGCTTTGAAGCAATACTTACGGTCATCAGTATTTCAGAAGCCAACAAATCGTCTAATTGTACCGTCAATTGATATCCGTGAGGTGTTCTACCGCCCCTTTCAGTACCGATATCAGGGTAGAAAGCCGCTGATACAATGACTCTCTACCCTATTGAATCTCGAACTGTATAGTCCCTGTTATTTCGGTTTCGATCTTCCCCGCATCCATATCATTCCTATTTCTATCCTAATCTTGCTCAAATCATATTTTACCTAATCGAGGCTTAGTATAAAATTGCGTGATAATCAGAAGGTAGCATTATAGATCTATATGTATGTAGGCCTTATCAAACCGATGTTCTTGTAGACGGCCTATGAATGGCAAAGAGGGGTGTCCGAATCAGCTCCGGAGCCGACGCAGGCAAGTGGGCGGAATACAAATAGGCAGGGGAAGCCATCTCCGAAGATAATAATTCCATGACGAAGCCTTCGCGAGTTAGCCAGTCTTAGGTGAAACATGGACGAGAAAAAATTAGCTATCGAGGCTACCTCGAACAGCACTGTGACTACGTCTAATCCGGCTCCTGTTCAGATAGAAGGACAATCAGTAGCCTCCTCAAGAGACCTCGACGACGCATACGAACTCTATCGGAGGCAAGATGCCGCCGTTCTGGATCCTCGTGAAGCCCGCCAGGTGCTGCGAAAGATCGACGGGCGCATTTTACCCCTTTTGATGGGAACTTATCTACTTCAATACCTTGACAAGTCTAGCGTCAACTTCGCAAGTGTTTTTGGGCTGAGACAAGGGACGGATCTGCATGGTCAAGATTACTCGTGGTCTTTATCCCTATTTTATTTCGGTATGAATTTTCGGGGCGAAGAATCATGACAGGTACCTACCTAGATAAAGCTAACTGGTCGTGTCTATTTCCAGGGTACTTGGTGGCGCAATGGCCGGCCGGCTATCTTCTTCAAAGACTTCCGGCAGGGAAGTTCATAGGAAGCAGTATCCTAGGTTATTAGATCTTTCGTCATTCGTGTCTGAGGTTGGTGCTGACGAAGTCTTAGTCTGGGGCATGCTTACCATTGTTACCCCGGCGTGCAAGAACTTCGCCGGGCTAGCAGTCAACCGTTTCTTGCTCGGATGCTTCGAGGCAGTGATCAATCCAGGCTTCGTTCTCGTCCTCTCGATGTGGTGGCGACAGGATGAGCAGCCTATGCGATTGACGACCTACTACAGCATGAATGGGATCGCTGGGGTTTGTGGTGGCCTACTTGGTTATGCTGGTAAGCTTAATAAGACGCTGAACTAAGGTTGACAAGTTTCTAACGTGCTCGTAGTATGTCTCTCTATCTCCCCTATTCCTATATAACGTCAGGGGATCATTTATCTAATTCCAGTGCTTGAAACATCTCCTTATACCAAGCATTACTCCAAAGAGGAAGATTTCAAATACTTGCTTCAGGACTAACACATAACAGATTGGCCATATCACATCCGGCCTCCCTCCGTGGATGTATATCTTCCTCATATTCGGGTCTATAAGCTTAGCCTGGGGCACCATCTTCTTGATATTTATGTCTGACCTTCCCTCAACAGCGCGGTTTCTGACCGAAAGGCAAAGGATCATAGCAGTTGAAAGAGTAGCTAGGAACAGACAAGGAGTGAAGAATCACCATTTCAAGACCTACCAAATGCGGCAGTGCTTGCTCGATCCAAAGACGTGGATTCTATTCGTGATGGCCATTGCAGCGCAAATTCCAAATGCTGCCCAGTCGAGTGTATCGTCTTCCATCATGCCAATTGGTAAAGTTAGTGCTAACATCTGAGCTAGTTCACATCGATCATCCTAGAGACGTTTGGTTTTGACGTACTCCAGACGCAGTATTTGCAGATCCCCGGGAACCTAATACAGTTCTGTTCCCTCCTCCTATCTGGTTGGATTAGCTCCCGATTTCCAAATATGCGCTGTGCGGTTATGTTAGTAGGAAACTTGATTTGTGTAGCTTGTGCTGCGGCTCTCGTACGGCTACCAGCTGGTCCCGATGGGACAGATAATAGATGGGGACGACTGGTTACGCTCTGGTTGTGCTCATTCCAGTCCGTAGGCTTCAGTTTGAGCTTGACGATGGTAAGTAGCAATGTAGCTGGGTATACCAAGAAACAGCTCACGGGGGCTTTCCTGTTCGTGGGCTATTGCGTGGGAAATATAATAGGGCCACAAACCTTTATTGAAACAGAGGCACCGTTCTATACTTCGGCTTATATTGCGTAAGTCTCCTATAAGGAGCCAGAGATATGTGTATGTGGCTAACTCTCATGCTAGGATCCTCATCGGATACTCTGTGAAGACGGTAATGGTCATCGTGTTGTACATATATATGTGGATGGTAAATAAGAAACGTGATCGTGAAGCTGCTCTAGAGGGCCCGGGGCTTTCAGAAGAACGAGAAAAGCAGGCTATAGAACAAGGAATGCAAGATGTTACCGAGCTGGACAACAAGGGCTTCAGATACGTGCTGTAGGGTGGTATCTTATAGAGTGTTTTTGCTGATCCCCGTTGCCTTTTATTTCTATTACCTGAGTGAACATTTTGGACTATGCCAATTGCTAAAAGCCTAATACGAAATCCTCTGGGTCTAGAATACCTAGATGACATTCTTTACGGATCGCATTGATCATAGAAACCACAGATTTACCACGCCAATCAATGATATAATATGCGATGCCGGTGTGAGCAAATGAAAGACTGTTGGGGACATGCCTTCAAGTTGAGCGAAACTAGGTATGGTCTACCTAGATAGGTACCTATTGCTGCCCGAGTTAAGCATATGTGTAAACCCTAAGTCAGTATAGAGAAGCTGCAGGATTTCTTATATCAATTCTATGCAATCTCTTAACCAGAACCAGGACAGAAAAGTCGACGTTATCACATAACCAGGCGGGGGTTGAACTAAGACTGTACAGTGCAAAATGACGGTACACAGTTGGCTTTACAACACAAAATTATGCATTGAACGGATCTGACTAGCAGCAGTACGGATAATGCTGAAATCTCAATGGCCGAAAAACCTGGGACGATCATATATCGATGGGCCGCTCATGTGGATACTGGCGGTTCCTGCCTTGGTTCAAGTACCCTTACGTTTGGGACACTTTGAACTCCCTCCCTTCTCCCTTGATTTGGCTCTGAGCTGCCCCAACGAGGGGCACTACCTGCTTCTGCACCGAGTTCCATGACTTCCATGGGACCATTCTAGAGTCCGCGAACAGACCTAAATATGGACCTTGACGTGATAGAGAAGGCCTCCATGTGATTTACCTCGAATTAGACCGAGGGATTGCAAACTATGTGGTAAACAACTCATGAGGAGTTTTGTGGGGAGACAAGAACAACACTATCCCCTAAACCCGTATGTTAGATAAATACAAGCTAAGAAAGAGATAGAGACGAACCTCGCACGAACAGCATCTCAGACTTTTTCGTCATTGTCTGAATAAGAGTTAGCACAACGGCCTATAAAGCGTTAGAGAGAGAGAGAGAGAGAGAGTGCTTACTCTGATTTCCTCATCGTCGTCATCTTCGTCTACCGTATAGATAGTCTCCACCACGTCGCCCAAAACTAAATTCATGTGACTGTCATAGGCCTTAGACGCAGTTAGCTTAACAGGAAAATGCCTCAAGTGGTTGGTGAAGTTCGCGTACATGAAGGCGTCCCTTTAGTTCACGGTCACCTCGTAGTTTCACAAATACAACCTCATCGAGGAGGAGGCGCACAAGGTCGAGAGGCTCAGACACTGAGCCGCCGGCGGGGCCCTCTTCACCACCAGCCATGGTTTACGGGGTGTTTTTTAAAATACAGGTTGGTATTCACCGAGCGAGAATTAAATGATTGAGAATTCGGTGTTACAAATTATGGGTGGATTGTTGTGCAAGTGAAGGATGCGGTATATGAAGACTAGACAATTCGATGATTTAGTTGGGTGATAAGTTCAATAATTCAATAATTCCAGCTAGTGAAAGAACCTGGGACTTGGCAAGCCATAAAAGGGCTTATCTAAGCTTTTAAACAGCCACAGATGCCTACCTAGGTAGGTACCTAGGTACCTATCTTTACAAAGCTATGACCACTATAAGCACTCTATTTCGTACACCGTTAGAAAAGGGCATTTCTGCTAAAATTCTCTCCATACTCCGCTACCGATACACTAAAATTAGAGTTTACGGGGAAGTACCCACTACTCCACTTGGGAACTCCACAATCTTGAATTCCCATAGCAGGTAGGTAGCAGGTAGGTTAGGTACTTACAGCAGGTAAGGGTGTTGGGCAAGTTCAAAAGCAGCACAAATTCCAACTTGCTAAACTTTAGGTACCTACTTCCCTACTCCCTACCTCCTTACCCCCTTACCTCCCCCGTAAATCACGTCTAATACGTTTACCTGGCTCTCCTGAGCCAGTCATTTCCTCGCGCCGGTCATGATAGTATATCAGGTTCCTCATAATGTCTTCTACAGCTTTGCCGATAGCATTTGGCCGGCATTCAGCACTCTCTTATACGCCACTCAAAATCAGAGGATCTTGCTCCAAATTTGTTAACCTCGATCAAAGTCGATACCCTGACGTATTCTCTTATATAGACCATAAGGAGTCATTTTCACGGAAGAGCCTCTGCAACTCCATACGTGGTTTTGCGACAGCAGTTCATTCTTCTGGTACCGTCTCGGACGAGGATTTTAAATTATTCCAACGTCTTCTTTATCGCAGTAAACCGAAGCCCCAAAATATAGTTGACAGTGATGGCACTCTTTCCAGTAATGACACCGCACCTTCAAGTCCCGACCCTTCTTTGGCAGCTGCAGATGCCCTTCTTTCAACTTTGCCTGGGCCCTTTAGAAGAGCTCTCGAGGCAATACGAATGAAGGACACCCGGAGACTACTCATTCATCTTAAATATATATCATACATGGAAGAAACACGGCTTCAGAAGGCCGTTGCTTCGATACCCAGAACTACAATCACTGAATTATTCCGGGCCATCGACCCTGTTGTCGTTGCTAAGAATGCGGACCCAACAGACCAGATATATATATCTCACGGAGCGTTCCAGTCTTTGAATTTAGGAGCTACTATCGACATTTGGGGGGTACGGAGATTGTATTCTCAGCTACTGCGATATATGCTAGTGATATTATCAGCATTGAAAGCCACGGGCGGTATTTTACTGGCGGAGGAATACGTCTATCTACTTAGGTGTGCCGGTGCTGCCTCGGATGTGGGAGGAATAAAATGGGTATGGAATGAGATGATCCGCACGAACACCTCGGATTGGAGACACGGCGGATTGTACGATGAGTTCGTTTCTGCGCGGTTCCTCATAAACCCGTCCTATACAGGTTACGATAAGACTAGGAGGATGGTGACCGGCCGAAGTTTACATCAGTCAAAATTTATCCTTCATTGGCGCCAGATTCGACGGTTGGATTGGTTAAGATACCACACCCGAGTAAAGAAACTGTTTTTTGGGCTTAATAAGGACACCACCACACACGCGGAAGATCTGATACGAATTATGAGAAAAGACGGACCGGCCGGAAGGATTTTCCACTTTATTCGGAGGGACGGCATCTTCATGGACGAATCTTTAGCGTCTAATATGATGGTTGCTTTCGGCCGGGCCGGGTCTTTGCGATTTATCAAAACTGTTATACTGGAGCATGTTTTCGACATCGACTTAGACAAGATAACCTCTGGCGGGGCGGCTGGCCCAACTCCGCCCGAAACGGATTCTTCCGAGCGCAAGCTCTCCTGGGTCCATATAAGGCCCGGTGTGCTTCTCATGAAAGCAGTCGTCGAGACGTACGGTTCAAACGCAGAGATCAGCCTCGCTTTACAGCTGGTAAAATACATATCGGAGACCTATCAAATTCCTATCCCCTCGTCTGTGTGGAAAGATCTCCTGGAGTGGACTTACATTATGAGCGCTCCACCGACGTCTACCGGGTGGAAGATTGCCAAGATGTTTTCCAAATCGCCGAAAGGGGAGGTGGTAGAGTTGATCTGGGATATGATGGTGTCTGAGCCGTATTGCGTACAGCCCGAATTCGAACACTACGAGATCCTCATTCGGGCTATTATAGGGCAACATCGGTTTGGCAAATTCCTCCCATATATGAGGGAGGCGCTGACCTTGTACAACTTTCAATGTCGAGAGTACGAAGAGGCGGTAATTGAGTATGTGCAGATGATTAACAACGGTGTGCGTATCAGCGAAACGGTGCATCGATACCAACGGGCCCGGGCCAGAAAGGCGACTATGCGGTATAGCATACAAACGTGGTGTCGGCAGTTCCTTAATAGCGTACGTTCTTTCAACCCGACGAACCCGCTCGTGGTCGTCGCGGTCCCGGATTTCATCAACGAGTTCCGGGCTTTCATCCCCAACCCGGCCACCTACCGCACGTCGACCGGATACGTCGCGCTCTTCGACCCTTCCCGGGAAGCCGACCGTCTCTTCTTCGCCGAGGAGTTTCCCCTCTCCATACAGCTGAAGAACAGGCTGGGCGAGGTCTTATACCTGGACGCGGCTGTGAGGAAATTCGCCTCCGTCTCCACCAAGTACACCTTGGCCGGCCGGACGCCGATATCTTATTTCAACCTGCAGACGCTGCTCACAACTACGGGCCGGTCGAAGCTCCCGGGACCGCGAGATGGTGCACATGTCGAAGAAGGGCTCGAGGAGTCGACGGATGGCTCTGGACCTGAACCTGAACCCTCGCCGGAGCCGACACAGGATGCTTATGATGACGACGAGGACATTATTTTTTAGTAGCGTGCGTGCGTGCTTGCAGCTGGTCCGTGTTTATGTATATAGGTACCTAGGTACTTGGATCTAGAATATGTCTATACCCTGAAAAGGAGGTCATATAGTACCTAAGGTAGACAGCTTCTCAACGACCCATAGCTAGAATTTAGATGTATGATGACCTTGTAAAGGGCTCGTACTATATATACTTCACCAGATATATAGCTTCACAGCTTCATAGCTTCATAGCACGGAATCAATCAACGCTTTATCATTTTCTCACATATATCATATATCCAAAACCGGCGAAAAAAAAAATCTCGACAATAACTACCTAGGTACCTAGGTGATCACGACTTGACCTTTTCCAACCGCAGGTCATTTATGTACATGTACCTGCTCATCGCGATCCACCCCCACCGGAACCAGACCATCTGGCTCTGATGCGCCTCGGTCATAGCGCGCCTGGCGGCGCCGTACGTCTCGCGACCACCGCAGGCCAGGGCGCTCACGCTAACCAACAGGCTCGGATTCCCTTTATCGCTCCTGCTGCTCGCGGCGCCGGGGCCCGCGAGCGCTAGCGAGCCCACGGTCGCGAACACGTCGAGGAAGCCGGCGTACTTGCGCGGGAGCGCGACGGTCGTCAGGGTGTACAGGTCGACGGGGGCGCGCCAGCCGGGGCGGGCGCGGGTCAGGGCGGCGACGAAGGCGCGCGCGCCGTGGTACAGGGAGATGTGGTTCGGGTGCGAGGAGACGCCGCGCGAGTCGAAGGTGACGATGGCGTCGACGGTGGCGTTGGGGGGGGTTAGGGAATCGGAGGAGACAGAAGAAGAAGAAGAGGAGGGGTGTTTTGGAAGAGCGGTGGTGGTGGAAGGGCGCGGCGCGAAGGCGCTGGTTAGGAGGGCGGAGATTTTTTTGGCGTCCCAGGTTGTGGTCATAGAGTCGGGGAAATCGCTGCGAGGGAGAGAAGGGGGGAGAGAGATTGTGGTTAGTTTTAGTTTGTTGTGTTGTAGTGCGTAGGATGGATAGATAGATAGGTAGATATAGACTCACGGGCTCTCGTAAACCAGGACGTCGTCCTCGCGGGCAAGACCTAGCAGCAGGGCGCTTTTCACAAGCTCCTTCTTGCGTATCTCGCCGAGGCCGTCCGCGTTCCCGGAGCTCAAGCACAGGATCTTGACGTGGTTGCCGAGCTCGGGGCGGGTGAGAGCGAGGACGGTGGGGGCGAAGAACATGGCCTCGTCGTCCGGGTGCGCGATCAGCAAGCAGATGCGCTTGCCGCGGAGCATCGGCAGGCGCGTCTGCGCTACGGACGCCGTGTAGATGTATAGTAGCGGGAGGATGACGACGAGGATGCCGACGGTCGATAGGGATGGGAGAAGCATCTTCGGTTTGCTATATGGTGGCTCGTTGCTTTTTGATTGGTGATCTATTCCTCCACCTTTCTCACTCGCACCACGGTACAGCTAAGACGTAGTGTGGTATAAGTGAAGATGTATTGTACGGTACCGGGATTTAGGGGACCAGAGCTCGAGACAAACGTAGGTTAATGCCACCATGTAAAAATCATATATAAAAAAGTAAAAGGCCTAGGTAAATTAGTGCAAATTATGACCAGGTAAGTTCGACATTAAACCCCAAGCATGGTCCTGTCGGATGGATCTAAGAAAGTGACGATGAACTCACATCCAGATTCGCGTTGGGTGGAATTAAAAGCCAAGGGCCCCTCTATCATACCTTTTTGAACGTTATCTATCAATTGTTGCATAGATTGATCCATTTATGCCGTAGCATTTGAAACTATGTAGATAACAAGGTACAATACAACCCTTGCAAGGTAGGTGCCAAATCACAAGCTCATCGGGAGCTAAAACCGCCAACTATCCACCTAGGTACAACATGTACATCTTTTTTTTTTACGTCGTATCATTGACAACACGTCCATCTCTACTTTTCGTCATAAATATTTAATCCCCCACCCCCCCCTTAGCACATCGCTCTAGGCTCTAGCAACCCTACACCATGGTCCGAACTCGAAAAGAAAAAAAAGCGGCAAATGAGATCAAGCTATCTCATCCCGACCGAACCGCCGTCCCCAGCGAGAACACCTTGCTGAAGCTTGCGCAAGACCGCAACCTCTTCGAGGAAGCCGAGCGGAAGCAGAGGAAGAATGCGAAAGCTAACGACTCGGACGCGGACTCGGACGACGGAGATGAGCTTTTATCGTCGACCGCCGACAGGGTATTGGAGACTATGCTTTGGAGCATCAGCTTGTCTATGTTACATATGACTCTCGATGTGCTTGTCCAGCATCAATATGCAATCTCCATCATATGGCCTCAGATCATAATGAGATCTGTACAAGCTTCTGTTGGTAGGTTTTCCCTCTCCACAAGTATATAATATGATTCCTTAGTACCGCATTTATCTAATTAATAAACCAATATGTACCTACGTCTAGTATTCTTCTTACTCGTCTATGTACTTCATCCGCACGTCTCGGCTCCATCTTTTATCCCCGGGCTGCCGGTGAGGTTCCAATCTCCCCTGCGGCAGATTATATTCCTCGTTGCGAGTGTCGTTTCTGGTTGCTATCTGATTCATATTTCGAATAAGTATAGCTATCTCGCTGTTATGAAACAAGCTCCGCCCTTGGGCTGTATCTGGATCTGGTCTGTTATTGAACTTGACCTACCATTCGCTGTCCTCTCTTTAGCTTGTACCGGCGGGTTCTTCTATCAGGGCGGGTATACTATTAAGCAGCCATATTAATAGCGTCTTCAGCCTTGCTCCGCTAGCCATCATATAGGCACTTTATATTTATAAATAAAATACCCGGCAAAGCGGACAGAAATATGACAATGCCCAAAACATTATGTAGCAACGAACAACTTCCAATGTATTTGTATGCCATGTTAAGGTACCTAACCTAATTGAAGTGTTTCTGTTTGGGTAATATAGAGATACGTCATGGTGTAGGTACCTAGGTACTTAACAGATCCACAAGGGTCTTCACGATGTGGCTTACCTTAAGCCTTAAAATAAGCCTTATGCAAGGTACAAGAATGGCACCCTTTCACGTGATCCCTCTAACCTTCAACGATGAACTCGGCGTGTAGACAAGGCGTTTCAACCATAAGTCAGTCATAGTCACGGATAGTAATCCCGTTGAATACGTGCATAAGTTTCTTTTTTTTTTTTTTTTTTCTCAACGTCTGGTAGTTTATTATGCTTGAATGATAAGGTCAGTATTGAAGACTGCTAGCAACATCGATCATAGGTATCCCCCCTTGAAATTTACCGCTTAACATCATTGAAGGGACCCAAAGAGAGCGTACGGAGTAATAAATCATTACCTTGTTTATATTTTCTGGAATACTCTCGTGGACTTGGCCACTCAAGGATCTAGCAATCCCGGCTCGCCATTACTTTACTTTCCTTTACCACTTTGCTTATGATCGTATCTGAGTTTTGAGATCTACTCTCTAGGGGCATTAATAGGCTTGCTTTAATTGCTAAATAGTACTTGGTCTAAGTAGGAGAAGGAGATATGTATTCAGCTCTCAATTAGGGTTCAGGGATAATGGTCTACTAGAAGGTCAGTGCTTTAGGTAAGCTTTATTGTGGTGATTTTGTTTTCTAGCTCCTGTTAAACCAATGTCACTCTAGTATACCACGTGAAGGGATTCCTCCGTGCGGGAGGTGGGCGATTGCTTCTAATCTTTCTAGATATCTACCTAGTTGCTGGCATCCTTGGAGTGCATGTGAGTTGGTAAAGTGAGTTAGTAAATGCCTTGGATGGTGATAAAGTGGTTGTATCTTGTAGCTATTGTATATGTGGCGGCGTGTACCTGCTTTAAAACTGTCACATACCAATTTTTTAGGCATTGTTTCATGCAAGGTTAGTATGAGGCAAGTTTCTAATCAGTGAAAGCCCCATGAACTTGCCTAAGATTTTAAGGGGAGTTGTTGATGTCTTGCGTAGGCAGGTAGGTATTAATGTACCCTCCGGGCCTATTGTTAAATACCCAAGTGATTTAATTGTAGTACCGCCCATTAGCTAAAATTATTGAGACCGGTACCATCTTAGTCACTGTCGTCGTAACGCAGGCGGTATGGTAATCAATACCCTAACTTGAACGCTTCAATCCGATTTTTATGTCGACAGCCACAACCGTAAGTTCTTCGTCCACATTCCCAGATCCGCAACACCTTGTCGCATCCTTCCAAATCCACACGTCAGATAGCTTTTTAATTTGTCAAGATGGCTGGCTGTTTTCTCAAGTTGTCCTTTCTCCGTTCCAAGAAGTCGGCTCAGGTAAGTCACCGTCAATTTTCACTTGTCGAGACGGGCAGTCTTCATCTTCGTGTTCATGCCGACGCGTCTACACACCATGGTATCCTGAAAGTCAGTCACCACCCGTGGCGTTCTTTCAATTGTTTAATTTGATTTTTCCTCCTGCAACTGCTGCCTTCATTCACGTCTACATCTTCACATCCACCATCACTACTGTTAACGCACCACTCCCTTTCTTACAACACCACACCTACTTATTTATATCGGTAACAACGGTATACCTGACATTCCGAGTGGAAACTAATTCTATCTATTCACATTGGAACAATAGTAGAGAAACAGCATACCTGTTGGTAAATTATTATCTCCTTCTAGTCTATACCTGCTCACTACGGAAGCACTATCTCCAAGTTTCTTTTTATTTTATTTTATGCGATGGCCGTCAGGACTACCTCGGGTATTTACTGATTTCTACTTCTCCAGAAACAGGCTGCTGACGTCGCTGATAAACTTGGACCCAGACCGGCCAGCGCCGACACCACCATGTCGAAGCCGGAAAAGTACAAGGCCGCTTCGGAGAAGGGCACTGCCGTCCCTAGCACCGCCAGCGACTCGAACTGGAAACCGTACACCATCCCGTACACCGGTGCCGGTGCTCAGCGCTCTGACAGCCAAAGCAGCTGGGTCCCCCAGAGCCCCGGCATGCACGAAAGCTTCGCTGTACCTTCTCATGCGGCGCCGCCTCTGTACATCACTGGCAACTCGGAGAAGGAGAAGAACAATAACAAGAACAAGAAGAAGGATACTGCTGCTGCTGTCGACAAGAAGGGAAAGCAGCCTACCAGCAGCCCGGACAAGAAGGAAAAGAAGGCTACCGACCAGCCCCAGCCCCAGCCCCAGCCCCAGATGTTCAAAGGTGTATACATCGTGAGCCGCACCAAACCCGAGGACCGTACTCCTATTGAATAGGTACCTACCTAACCTAAGGTGAGTATCATACATATTTTGCCCCTCTTCTCTTCTCTATTCCATGGTGTAATTAGTATCTCACTGAAAGAAGCCTACCTGCTAATACTTATCATTACCTTAGGTACCTCATCTAAATAGGCCAGGCTGGGCTACTGCGCAGATTCACATTTCACGCCAAAACCTGGCTCTGAGTGCGCCCCAATTCCAGCTTTTCTTGTCTTTTCCAAAGAGCCAGAGCTACAGCTCTTCTGCGAAGGAGCACTTTGATACCTATTACTGCAATTTTCAGTTTTCAGGCAAAAACTTGCACGGCGACGAGGATTTCCTATTTAGGAACTACCTAGTACGACTGGTGATCATAATCAATCACAATCACGATAACGAGCACGACGACTCACGACTTTTAAACGGGCTTTCCCAGTTTGCAATTTTTTCCCCTTCAATTTCGCACGTAGCGAATCAAGCAGGCCCGTTATGGAATCATGAAAGGATGATTGACACCCACGCATAATAACCAATAAGGATTGAAATGAAAAAAAAAAGGCATAATGGCAGACATAGGAATCTGCATGCAAATTTGTACTTTGTTTTCATTGGGAACGCACCGCATTCAATCAATGGCAGCTAATCAGCAAGTAATTACATTAGGTACATACCTAGAGTAGATACCACTCCTAGGTAGACACCACAATTTGTACAAACTCTCTGCCCTTAAGTTTAGGGCTTGCTCTTCTTTCTCTGTGAAATTGACAAGTGGTTCATTTTGACTTGGGTTTCTACTACGTACCTTATAAAGCCCCCAGATCTATTAACTGGGGGGTTGGTGGCTAAGGTAGTAGGATAAAACATACCTTGAAGCTCAAGTGACATAAATATCTTTACACGGTGTCCTGTATAGGTATGCTATAGAACCATGCCTTTTCCCCAACAGGGAGTTGTTTATACTAGGAAATTACCTAAGGCTTCTCTCCGTACGGCTCCATGTTTTCGTCCAGAAACAGCGGATATCTTTTGAGTTACCTAGGGGCCAATGACGTGTTTACAGTAATCCAAACTTAGGTGATAAACTAACTAGGTACAGTTTGACGTGGATTTAAACTATTCAGAAGAGATAACTGGGCATTGGAGGCATCCCTTCATCAAGGCCGGACAAACCTCAAGAACTACTTCCGTTCAGCTCTTCAAACCCAGCTCGGACCAAGCTCTCGGGCCCCTTTACGTCGCCAACCCCGGTCCAGTAGAACAAACCACCCAGCCTCCCCCTCTTCACATAGTCGGCTTTCCGTCTGACCGTCTCTGGGACGTCAAAGCTGACGAACCCTTTACCCGTACCGTCGACATAACTCGCAGCCACGACGTGATGGTCGATAGTTGCGTCTCTGATCCACTCGCTCGGTAGATCGTTGTAATCCATTTCCGCAACTGACTGGAACGGCTGTCCTACCCCGCGGGCCCCCGCGAAGGACCTTGCGTACGCTGGCACGCCCAGTATGATCTTGTGGACGGGGAAACCATGCGATACTAGGTACTCGACACCCTGGTGACAAGAATTCCGCAGTGCTGGGTATACGTGGCCCTGCGGACCTAGTTGGGGTAAGAGTTGCGCGTGATGCCCTGCCACGTCAGTCCACGAGCCAGTGAAGTCGTAGCCCATCAAATTGAGGTTATCGAGAAGCTTCCTTGCCGCACGTATGTTGATGTTTTTCAAATAGTATTCTCCAGTGGGCAAGGCAGTAGTTAGGAGATACTGCGACGAGGGCAAGGCTTCCCTCAATTCGCGGAGCACGGCAATGTAGTTCTTTCCTGCTTCCTTTGTTGTTGGGTACTCCCAGTCCATGTCGACGCCGTCGAACTGGTACTGTTCTACGAATTCCTTACATGATCTAGCGAATGTGGCACGACTAGCAGGGCTCGCAGCCATGGCCGGGAACTCGGCGCTGCCACTGCCACCGCCGATCGAGACTAGAGTCTTGAGATTTGGTTTCTGCTGCTTTAGCTTAGCCAGGGCGCGCAGACAGCCCTTCTCCCCGTCGACGTCTTTGTTCAAGTCTGCGAACTCGTCCAGAAATCTCAGGGTCCCGTCCTCGTTTAGAAGGACGAAGGCGTAGAGGATGCGGTCGATGTAGTCGAGCTGGAGGGATGAAGGAGGCAAGTCCTTGTAGACTCGCCAGCTGGGATAGTAGACGGCGTTAATGGGGATTTGGTTAGAAGGCATAATGGAAGTTTTAGGTAGAGGTAAAAGGCGGGCACATATGAGGGACTTGGTTTACGTATGATTAGGACAGTAGAGAGGAAATAAAAAAAATATGAATAGTTCGATTTCGATACTTGAGGATATCTTTTGAAGGATTCTCTTAGTAATATAGAAAACAAGCTTTGTAGGGGATAGAAGTAGTTTAGGTAGGTATTCAATTCTTTCTATGTCAAAGGAAAATATAAATACGAATATGAATGTAAATATTAATGTGGATTTGAGTTTGAATTTGAATGAGAATGAGGTAGCCAAGTTGAAGGTGGTATGAGAGGTTATCGGGACTTGCAGCTGCCTTCTTCCCTTCTTCCCTTCTTCCCTGGGTGCAGTTCAAAGGTTGGTAATTGGTTAACGTGCTTACCTCGAGTAACACGAGACGGGCTCGTACTTACAAGTAGGTACCTAATGATGATAGTATGCAACCATGGAAGGTATACCTTGTAACCCAGTATATGTGCATAATCAATATACCGACATTCCGATATTCCAACTTTCGACAAAACTTCAAACCTCACTTTCTTTCCTTCGTAGCTCATACACCATGAACTCATTTCCAACGTCTTCGTATATTGAATAATAACGCTTACGGACACCGCATTTCTATCCGAACATTCTGGACCTCCTCGAGGATCTTGAGGTCCATACCCGTCTGTCGTCGAGAATTGGAGAGGGTTTGCAGTCTTTGGCTTCAGCCACGGGAATGTGATCTATGAACCTCATGAAACCTTCCTTGCGATATCTTCGGTCATCTGGCTAATTGAGTTGCTTTCGAGTCCCTCAGTTTTCTACCTAAGTAGACAATTATCCTGCTATAGGCAATCATAGCCTTGTCAGTCGTGGTCGACATAGCCGTCTTAGAGGATACTAACAACGTTCGCTAGCTTGCTCGGCTCTCAGCCGCAACGATGACAAGCGAACTACCTACTAGTGGGCACCTACCTGTAAGAAATTAGAGCATCCGTGCGGTCATATCGAAAGCTAAAACCGTCGGTTTGGCCTCGAGACTTGATTGGAGCGCATATAAGGACCAAGCCTCGCATCATGCCCCCGGGGTACACCGCTATGTATTTATTTAGCTCTTCTTGGAAGAGAAAGGCCTTTTCTTGCTTTCTTGCATAGTCGAGAATTCAGCAACTGGCACGTGGACTGCCCAAGCTCGATAGCCCAGCCAAACGGAATTCAAAGCGAATATATACCTACCTACCTTAGGTAGTTATAGTACGTTACAGTAGTGTAGTAGCATGTCTCTGATTAACCTAGACTAATGAGTTCTTAGCAAGAGAGCCTCTCGGAAAGTTAATAGAGTATGTCGAAGAATATCATCCCTGTTCCGTCGTGGGTGGGTTTGCTGTGGTGAGACGTTGACCCCCCTGCCTCCGCCGTTTTCCTTATGGAAAGTTGTGGGGGCTCCACGGGGAATACCTACCCATCTTCCCCTCGTTTCTCTCCTCCCACCCCCCACCCCCACCCCTCGCCTACTTACTCGTCTCCTTTGTGTTGGGTATCTGCGGGAACCATGTCCATCTTTCGTCCAACCCGGACTTGCAGAGAAGTTGGGGCTTTGCGGGGTTCGAAGTCCCCAAACAGGAACAAATCATACTATATGTTAGGTACATATTTCCCTCGTAGACTCGGTACAGGAAACTCGTGACATGCGTCTGCGTTGCCGAAAGCCCATCAGTTTCCCACGCGGCGGCTATGCACCGACGTCGGTCTAACTGTATCAGGCATGCGGTTGGCGACACCTTTGTTCTCTGCTTGCTATGTAGGGTATGTATGTAAGAAAGAGAGGTATCTTAGTGTTATTCATTGGGTATATATCATGTAGATCGCCCCCTCCTCTCTGTCTCTCCTGCAGGCTTTCGTTAAAACCTCTCAGACTTCATTGCGCGCTCGTTCTCGTATGAAAGAGACGCGTGTACAAGTCTGAGTGAGTACCTACAGTATCTAGTGACAGAATCGGTCGTGAGGTATTGTTCCAAGCACGAATGGCTAAGATGGAGAGGCTTCCCGGCACCAATGTGGCCAACCACCTAGAGAAGCGACAGCTTCTCATCGCCATCAACTGTATCGCTGCGCTGGTGCGTATTATATGACATTCTGCCCGCATTCCTCGTGGTTCTTATATATCTAACCTAACATACCTAGTCTATATTCTTCTTTGGCTACGATCAGGGTATGATGTCAGGAGTCAACGGTATGTGTAATAATACAAGACCTTGTTATCCCAAATTTCTTCTCTGTGTGTAGAGTAGCTAACATCAAGCAGTGAGTAATGCATTCGTGCTATCTCGGCTCGAGCGTGAAGTTTATTAGTGTATAGTATCAAGTTGGTAAAAGCTAACATGAAATGTTTCGATATGCTAGAATTCTAAGCACTATATCGATCTTATGGGCCTCGGGTATGTCGACCCGGATACTGACGAGCCTATCATCACGGATAGTCTGCTGCAGGGTGGAATTGTCTCGGTCTACTATCTGGGAACTTTATTCGGCTGTCTCGGCGGCGGATGGGTCGGTGACAAGATCGGTAGAATCAAGACCATCGCCTTAGGATCGGTATGGGCTGTCGTAGGAGCGAGCTTGCAATGCTCGGCCATGAATCACAACTGGATGATCTGCGCTCGCGCTGTGAACGGCATAGGAACTGGTATACTTAATGCCATCGTCCCTGTCTGGTGAGTTATCCTTAGGTCGCTTATAATATTATTTCTGTAAGTATATCAGGCCACTAATATCCTGTGCAGGGCGACCGAGACGGCCGAACACACTTCAAGGGGTCAATTCATCGCCATCGAGTTCACTCTGAACATCTTCGGTGTCGTTGTCGCTTACTGGCTCGAATTCGGCTTATCATTCATCGACAACGGCAACTCGGCATTCAGATGGCGATTCCCCATCGCGTTCCAAATCATCCCGCTTCTCGTGCTCCTAGGAGCAGTCTGGTTCTTCCCCGAATCCCCCCGTTGGCTTGCCAAGGTTGGGCGCACCGAAGAGGCCCGCTTCATCCTGCACCGGCTTCGAGGATCGTCTGGGGAAGATCTGCAAAGGGCTGAGGCCGAGTTGCATGACATTAACAATATAGTCGCGCTTGAGACCAAGGAGTCCAAGAAGAACTCGTACTTGCACATGCTTTTTGGCATTGGCTCGGGCGAGCTGCACACCGGCCGACGTGTCCAGCTTGTCATCTGGCTGCAAATCATCCAGGAATGGGTTGGCATTGCGGGTGTCACCGTCTACGCGCCTACCATCTTCCGCATAGCTGGCTTTGACACCTTCAAGAGCCAGTGGATCAGCGGTCTTAACAATATCTTTTATATGTTCGCCACTCTCATCTGCGTTTTCACTTTAGATCGTATCGGCCGTAGGTGGACCTTGTACTGGGGTGCCGTCGGCCAAGGTATCGCTATGTTCCTTGCCGGCGCCTTCTCCAAGCTCGGCCAAGACGCGACTGCGAACGGAGACCTAGCTAAGGCCAGTTCTTATGGAGCAGCAGCAGCGTCCTTCGTGTTCATTTTCACATCCGTCTTCGGTGCGACCTGGTTAACCGTCCCTTGGTTATACCCGGCTGAAATCTTCCCTCTCCAGGTCCGAGCAAAGGGTAACGCTTGGGGAGTTGTGGGTTGGTCGATCGGAAACGGATGGCTAACCCTTCTTTGTCCGGTCATGTTCGCAAGTAAGTTCAGCTCACACTTGAATTTAGCATGGCAATATCCTCTAACTAAACTGCTCCAGACATTGGCTCCACGACACTTCACATCTTCGGCGCGTGCAATATATTGGCTATTCCAATCGTCTGGGCTCTCTACCCGGAAAGTAACCAGCGAACGCTCGAGGAGATGGATCTCCTATTCGCAGCACCCACGCCCTGGGTTTGGGATGCCGAGGAGACGTTTGCGCGACTCAAGGCAGAGCGACCAGACCTCGTTCAAGCTGCTAAGCGGGGCGAACATGTAGTTGATCCCGAGGCCGGCGTTCTAGTACATCCGTCATCCCCTAAGGCTGAGGCTGCGGCTATCCACGCCGAAAGCGAGGGGAACGCATCTACATAGACAGACTATTACGTCCAGTGCTGGAAGCGCATACCAAATATCGACGTAAATAAGTATATCTTCACCATCCTATATTGATCTTGGAGGGACGGTGTATAGGTATAAGGCGGTTGCCAATTATATACCTAATAGATAAAGCTATCTAGAAACGTATAGACCGTAACTGTCTAAGATTCGAAGTGGTAGAATAGGATTGATACCCCCTTGAACTTTAGCGTATAGCGTATAGCCCAGGTTAAATCAATTATATTTTTGTGATTGGAGTCGTGTGTCCGTGTCTGAAGATGATAACTACAGCGATTTGTTCGAGACTTATACAATCATCCACCACAGCTATAAAGAGACTGGGAGATGAAGCGAGGACCTAAAAGCTAAATCAAGTTGCCTGCGATGATCTACATATGAACCTTTATTTATCTGGTTTAGGTAGGTTCTATGTCCTCTTATTCTCCCTATTTGCGATGACCAACAAGGCGGGAGAGAGTAACTCGACATGTTAAAACCCCCTTACTTTATAACCCATTCTTAATCTTCCTTTAACGTTATCTCTTTTACGTGACAGCCTTTCCATCCTCTTCGTCATAAGCTCCTAGGATACCTCTTTCATTAAATCTTTTACAGCGCCCTATCATATTTCCTTCGGCATTCCACGACATTGTCTCCATACAGAAAGGAGTATCAAACTACAGTGATATCATCTTAGTTCAGCAATGTCGAAACCAAGTTACTGGGGACCTTGTAAGCACCATACCAAGCTTGTAGTTAAAAAGCATCCAGTCCCACATCAGCGCGCTTTATGTGGAAGTAATTCCTTTGCCAGTCAGGGCCGCAGCCCCCTGGGTAGCTGCTTTGCCTTCCGCGCCCTCAAACCCAATCGCACCATCACCGACTACCAGGGCGGGCGAGTAGGCCCCTAGGTTGATATTCAACGGAGCACCCGCAGCGCTGCCTAAGAGCGCGACGAGTATGATTGTAAACGTGGATTTCATGTTGACTCCTGGGCTAGTCCGAGTGAGAGGTGGTGGAGGAAGTAGGTGGCAAACTCGAGATGTGCAAATTATGATGCAGTGAGTGTGCACCTGTGCACTTTATATAGGTAGGCAAACAATATGATAAATTATTTTCGCAGAGAAACGAAGTCGAATGAGGAGCCAGCTGCCGAGAGAAAGGAGAGAAGGGGGAAGTTGAAAGAAGAGCCCGGGTTCTTATTATGCTTTCCAGATGTTATCCCGACGAGTCGTGGTCTAGCTCTATTCCAAAACAGAAATTCCAAAAATAACCATCCTAGCATATGTCTCAAGTTATTCAGTGGCTTAAAACGTGATGTTGAATCTCTCGGGGTGTGTTTGTTGCCAAGGCCCTTAGATCGGGCCAAGCTGTGAGATCGTCGCTCTAGTTGTCGCAACCCCACGATAACTACCGACATGTTGTGTCTGAGAACAGCCTGGGCATCTTAGATATGCAAGAGATATATGAATATGGTGGCCAAGTATTGGTCCCTATCTTACGCATTGGTAATTCATCTATACACAAGGAGGTTAGGTTAAGTAGTCTTGCACTACTGCCGGTTTCTGTTTCAACATCCTCGAAGCCGTCGAATACCATACAGCTTATGTACATAGTAAAATAGATACCTAAGGCATAATATACTCGACATAGATCCCGAACTTCACCATAGTATTCTCAAAGTAATACAACTCAAGTCAATTTTCCACCTAGAAATCCGGCATCTCCTCCAAATAGCTCTCCAAACCCTGCAACTCGATTCCCCTCCTTGCATTCACCGTCCTCTCCATATCCCTTTATAAATCCCCCCCAAGGACCAGACCAGGCCACGCGCGATGACAAATAGAAGAATGTTCGATCCGTCTTATACAATGATGATGTAAACGTGATTAAGCCCGAGGGAGTCTGGCCTGGCAGGCATAATTGAATCCAAGCTACCTAGGTACCTACCTATTGAACGCCGTCGTAGTCTCCTGATATTCGCGATCATGGCAATACTCTCGGAGCCTGGAATATATCAATCACAAGGGGAGTTGGCATGAAGTAAACAACGGGGCAATCAGGTAGTCAACAACATATGATATAGACATCTTTTAACTTTCGGTAGAGTAAAGGTACCTGTACTCTCCTCTACAATGAAATTAAATAAATACAGTCAGTATATACCTAATACTAGGTATATTACTACTCATCGAACGAAGAAAACAAAGTCTCATGTTTGTCCGCTAGCAAATCTTCTTGCCGTAAGCCAAGGCCGTCGGAAAACATCCGCTATGTTAAGTAGTTACAACACTCACTCATACAATCTGACCCATCCAAGACCTTTACCTGCAGAGTTATATGTGGATCTCGGGATACCTCATATAGCTAAGCCCGTCCAACAGCGAACAGGCTTGACTATCCTTAATCCAAAACTCGGCCGGCTAAACCTGAACCGCTCCTATCCTTCGTCTGGGTCTTCTTCAGCGCTTTACCCATGCGAACCTCGGCTAAGAAACCGGCGGGTCTACCACCACCAGAAGGAGCAGCTGGTAAGGCACCTGGAGCTGGCGGCGGCGGTGGTGGAGGAGCACCCATTCCCGGAATTGGCGGCGCGGGTGGCGGAGGTACCACAGGAGCCCCGAAGTCAGGCATCGGCGGGGGTGGTGGCGGAGGAGCTCCTGCGCCTGCCTCTGGCATAGGTGGCGGCGGCGGAGGTGCGGCAGGCGATCCTGCAGTCTCTCCTGTAGGTGGAGGACTGAATGGTGTTGAAGTCACAACCGGCGAAGCTCCAGCAGATTTATCACCCGTAGCCGATAGTGGTCGAGGAGGACCCATGGAGCCGAAGAGGAGAGATGCTAGCTGAGCAGCGCCGGCGGCCGGACGCTCATCATCCGAATCCTCATCATCCTCGCTTCCAGAACCCCACTCATCATCTGTGTCCGGTCGCTTTCGAGAAGGAGGCGGTGCTGCTTTGGCCTCCTGGGTTATTCGGAAGAACGGATTAGTAGATACTTCTGGCTGTGGTGGCGGCGGCGGAGCGGCGGGAGCAGCTGGAGTAGGCGCAGAAGGGGCCGCAGAAGACTCCGAGGACTGGGATAACATCCGGCGGTATGGGTTGCGGCTTTCCGTCTCTGAAGGTGGACTGGCGACCGAAGGAGGAGAGATTACAGCCGGCGCGGGGGCAGGAGGTGGAGTGGCTTTGCGCTCCAATTCCTGACTGCCAAGCTGACTGCTACCCAGAGTAGGGGTAGATGCTTGAGGAGTGATCTGTTGCGGACCCTCGTCGTCGTCCGAGGAGGAAGAGTCCTCCCCCATCGCTGCGAGTTGTCGCTGAAGTTCAAGTTCCCTTTGGCGCGCAGCTTCGATTTCGGCACGTTGAGCTGCCAGCTTCGCTTCCTTCTCTTTCGCCTCGGCCATGGCGGCTTTCTTCTTTTTCTTTTCTTCCTCCTTCTTGAGTTTGCCTTGGCGGACCTGTTCCTCCAGAGCCTTGAGACGGGCGGAGGCAGCTTCGCGCTCATTTGCGAGCTCTTGCTCTTGTTGCCTGGCCTCATCCCTATAAAAAGAGTTAGTCTGAATAACGGATGGAAATTCAAGTGGAATAATATTACGTACTCCATTTGCTGAGTAGCTCGCTGTTGCTCTTCGTGCTCCCTGGAGAGACGCTGCTCTTCGGCCTTCCTCGATGCCTCTTCTTCGGCTTTCTTCGTAGCTTCGTCCTCCTCGGCTCTCCCTGCGGTAGACGTATCGTCATGTTTCCCACTCTTCCTTGAAGGAGGCGGCGGTGGTTTCTTGCCCTCTGTTTTGAGTGCGGGTGCGGGAGGAGCTACACCCTGCTCTTCAGCAATTCTAGCTTGCCGCTCTTGTTCACGTCGGGCATCTTCTTCTTCTGCCTGTCGACGCTTGGCAGCACGTTCTGCCTTCTCACGTTCTAATTTCTGGGCAGCAGTCTCCCCGGGTTTGGAAGGCGTCTTGATTCCAAGAGCTGCAAGGCGCTCAGCCATGCGCTGCTCTGCTTGCTGCTTGATGAATGCGGCCCTCTCTTCCGGAGTTTTGTATGACGAGTACGAGCCACCCGGCGCTGGTGATCGGCTAGTTGGCGGTGTAGCAGTGCTGCTTGCTGAAGGACTATCCAAGCGAGTTGGCGGTGCCTCCGCCTTGACAGGCTCGGCTGTGGGTGCTCGTCCGCCCTTGCGGTCTTGAGCTCTGATTCTCGCGGCCCGGCTCGAACGTTGTAAGTCAAATATGAAGTCTCGAACTTCATCCTCCACACCCAGGCCGTCTTCCCATCTTCTTCTCTCATGTTCGTTGGCTGCGCTTTGGCTGCCTTCTTTAAGGTTGTCTTCGATACCCCGAGAGAACTCTCGGACACTTTCCTCCACGTCGCGGACCATGCTCTCGTTGGTATCCCTCTCATTTCGTACCTTAATGCTCTCCTCTTCTAGTCGCTTCGCCGCTTCTCCTTCGTCATCGCCAATGTCTATCTTCTTGCCAGTCAGCGCAGCAGTCCTCTGCTGCATCATGGCTTTAGCTCTAGCCTTGAGACGGTCAGACTCGGTGATCGTGCCACCCGGACCAGTACCGATAATATTAGAGGCACTTCCGGGATGCGCCTTCGCGTCCCTGAGCCGGAAGAGCTCGAGCCTGGCATCGGCAATAGCCTTTTCCGTCTTTCTAACCTGGGAAGCTAGCTCAGGAATTTTATCGGTAAGGTTTTGTAGCTGGCGCTTGAGAGCCCTTCTCTCAGCTTCGGAATCACCACTTGCAAGAGCTGCATCAGGATGAGCGTCAATATCGTCCTGTATCCGTCTAATGCGACGATATAGCTCGTCAGCCTCGCGGCGATCGCGTCTATCAAGGATATCATCCTCTTCAGCGGCTGTCTCGTCCTTGAAATCCATGGCATCCAGAAGGACTTGCTTTTCTCGGATCTTCTTCTTGAGCTGGTCAATAGAGAGTTCTTCGTTTGACGTAGTAGACGCAGGTGACTCTGGCCGGGGGGATGAATTCCCGACCCTGCGTCGCGCGCTCGACCGGTACCCGACCTGATCGTCATTGTTTTTGAACACTGTCGCATCTTTCCGCCCAGCGTTCAACCCACCGGCGTTCCCCTTGAAGGAATGACTCTTCAAGTAGCTGACGCCCGTCTTTTGAGGAAGTAAGGACGCTCCTGATGTCTTGCGGAAATCAGACTCCTGGTTTAGCATAGATTTGATAGTACCAAGTGACTCGGTGAAATTGCGAGTAGACGGCGGGACAAGCTCGGGTGGTAGAACATTGGGCACCGGGTAGCCGTTTAGCTTCCTGTAAATCAGGTGCATAGCTACGGCAAATTCGTCGAGATTGAGCTTGCCCTTATTTCCGTTATCCGCAAGAGTCCATATCCGCTCAAGATCAGGTTTCTCAAGACCGCTTTGCCCAAATATTTCTATAGCCTGGTCGCCCCCAATAAATCCCTTGCCTAGGCCATCCCACGCCCGGAACAATTGGTCGTAGCGGGTTTTCTCATCCTTGGTAATGGCCCAGGGGATCACTGCGTTGCCCGACAAGCCTGCCGTAGTATAATTCTGCTGTTCGCGGCCTGCTTGTGGCATCATTCGGGCCTGTAAGGCATCGATATTAGGGAGCCCGGTTGCCGGAGCGTTGACTAGGCCCCATTGACCGGGTCTTCCAGTTGGCTGCGCGTTGAGAGGAAGCGCGCTAGCTGGAGACAACCCGCCGGGAAACCCCGTGGGCATTGGTGGTATTGGCGGCAGAGGCCCGTTGTAACCGGTTGGCTGCGGATTATTCAGGCCACCTAGAAATCCAGTTTGCTGTGTCTGTAATCCTTGACCAGGGAATCCTGTCGGCTGACTCGGAATTCCCGTCATCTGTGCTTGGAGCAACTGGGAATTAGATGATAAGGGCTGAGGGTGCTGAATTGTCGGTGGAGTGGCAGTGTTTTGCCTGGTGAAATCCTGAGCATTGCTCGCACCACCGGAGCTGGCAGCTTCTTCGGCGATACTGAAATTGATTATGTCGACCATACTTGATACCTCATTCTTGATATGGTCTGGTAGAGTTCCGGGAAGCGCTTTGCCCACAAGCTTCAGATTGCAGAGGTACATAGCTAGCGCAAATTCCGGGAAGTGCAATTCGCCTGATCGGGTGGTATCCGAGAGAGTCCTATCCAGAGGTTAATTAATCGTCGATTGGAAAGTAACGGTAATATACTATATACCAGATATGTGATAGAGAGTCTCCATCAAGTCTCGATCGTAATAACAGATCCCGAGCTTTCTCTCCAGACATTGTGTTTCCGTCTCCCACGGCTGATTTGAACAGCGTCTCAAACTTGGCTTGATCTTGGGCCGTGATAAAGGATAACCTAATATTCGGTATCTTGTTCGCAGGCTTATGAGCTCGACCCGCCGCTTGAGATTCGGTCGCGCCTCCTGTCTTGAACGAAGCAGCCATCGCGCTGAAGCCTGTCGGTTGAGGTTTGATTGCCGGGGCGGGCGCGGATATTTGGGGCGGGGGTTGCGAAGCGGCTGGCGTAAACGAGCTTTGAGGCTGTTGCTGGTTGAATTGGGATTGAAATTGAGAGGGAATTTGCGGTACCGGCGGAGCACCCGTTTGGAAGTTCTGCTGTTGAGGAGCTTGCCCGGGATATCCAGTGAACTGA
Source organism: Daldinia caldariorum (assembly GCF_022478825.1). Lineage (NCBI taxonomy): Eukaryota > Fungi > Ascomycota > Sordariomycetes > Xylariales > Hypoxylaceae > Daldinia > Daldinia caldariorum. Next base: position 148,211 of record NW_025953052.1, on the reverse strand, counting down.
GGCTGTAACTGAGGCTGCTGGATATTCAAAGCCATTCCTGTAGGTTGTGATTGTAAGCCTTGCGTACCAGGAAAGCCCGTATACTGCTGGGTTAGGGGAGCCTGCCCATATCCCGTCGGCTGCGGTGCGAATGGACTCGGCTGCTGCTGTCCCGGCTGCTGTTGCTGTTGCTGTTGAGGCTGTTGACCCGGAACGCCGGCTCCCACGCCGTACGTATTGACATACTGCTGGGGACCGGGTCGCAGGCTGTTGCCGCCCATGAACGAATTAGAATTGGAATACATAACGCCAGTTCGACTATCCCTAGACCTAGAATGAAGTTATAGTGAGAGAGAAGGGGGTTTTTCTAGGGGTGAAGATTAGGGAGGTCCTGAGGACCCAAGTTACTACTGCTCGTCGATGATGATGATTATGATGATGATGATGGTGGTGGTAAAGTAAAGAATGTCAAGTCTGTAGAAATTCTGTTTGATGTTGTAGAATGACTAGAATGACGAAGCCAGTTGAAACCAGTTGAAGCAATCAAATGAATGGGACAAGAAGTGGCTTGGCATAATTTACTATGTAGGCGCATGACCGCTAGACAGCTAGACACGAACCAGTAATCTATGTGCATGGTTCAAAACTCAATGGCTGGGACCCCAAGGTACATAGGTACTATATAGGTACCTATGTACTGCATCCAGTCCCGTGTGGGTTAAGTTGGGTACCTACATATTTACCGATATACATTCGACTTCCTCCTAATCCAGGGGTATTTAGGTTAAATTTTAATTTTTTTTTTAACTTTTTTTTCTTTTTCTTTTTTTTCTTTTTCTTTTTTTCACATTAGTTTCCAGATATGCATAGTTACATAACACCTCCTGTTTACGACTTCGAGATCATCATCATACCATATGTAATGTACCTATATATCTGTTTTAGGAAGCGTCTAGTTGGTGATTCGGGTAGTTTATATTCATCTGCCTTAACCACTTTTCCACTCGACGTTTACTTACTACCTTTATCCACTCCATTAAACTTCAGACGTCCATTACCGGAATAGCAGCTGTCATCTTAGCCCATCACTATTCCTCCGCCTAAATATAACCTCCTAGCCTCTGACTAACTTTTCTTTACTGCCACATATTACAATGTTCAAACCTTGCTACAAGACTAGGATATCATTATTCCCAGTCCATAGGTAGGCTTGTTTAACTATTGTTCTCTTTATTGGGCAGCTGAAGTAGGGAACTGGTCAGCGTTCTTCTTAGCCCATGCCTTGAAGTCAATCTTCGTCATGGCCTTGTTTAGAGCACCGGTCAAGGCGAACTGGGATGGGATACCCTCAACGCGATGAGTAGAGTTGAGGTTCTTCACCAAAACAATCTGGTAGCAAGTAGCAGTGCCTTGTCGGGAGGCGATGGTGGAAGCAGCGAGGAAGTATTCCCAAATCTATTTTAACTCGTTAGCATCAACATACATCTCGTCAACTTGATCATGGAAAACTTACGCGGAACCATCTCTTTCCATACTTAGCCTCAACCTTCTCACGGTTGGCCAACCAGTTCCTATACCAGCGCCACAGAGTCGCGGAATAGTGCACGCCGATGGTATCGATTCCCTTGATTTCAAATCCGGCACCTTCGAGTCCACCGACGAAAAAGTCAAGAGGAGTCGACGCGTCAGCACCGGGGAAAACGTATTTGTTCATAAACAACCCCCAGATAAGATCCTCGTATTGCCAAGGCTTTCGTAGACCAGCAATCTGCAGGAAGAACACACCATCATCGTCAAGCATATCGTAGACTTGCTTCAAGAAGGTACCGAACTTGCGAACACCGACGTGCTCAGCCATCTCCAGACAAGTGATCTTCTTGTATCCGCCCTGGGGCACCGGGATATCTCGGTAGTCCATGCAGAGGATCTTACTTTGTTCCTCGGGGATGCCAACGTTTCGCATAGCATTGTTACCCCAGGCAGTTTGGTTGCGGCCGAGAGTGATACCTGTGACGCGGGCACCATAGTTGACACTTGCGAATCGTGCGAGGGTACCCCAACCGCAACCGATATCGAGCAGCGATTCGCCCTCCTGTAGGTCAATCTTTTCACACACAATAGCTAGCTTGTTGTCCTGCAGTTCCTCCAAGGTCTCCTCTCTGTTGATGTCCGAGATAATGCCGGAAGTGTAGATCATACGAGGACCCAAGAACCAACCGTAGAAGTCATCACCACGGTCGTAGTGGTCACGGACCTGTTCCTCATCTTGATCTAGTTAGCCGGCAGTCATATTTAGCAGTTGAGGTTGTGTAATATCATACCTTGACTCCTCGAGTGCATGATAACTTCGGGGATCATGCCAAACAAAAAGTACTTGCAGAGGCCCCAGGTGAACCGGAAGCTTGCCCAATCATGTCTGTATTCCAAAACTTCGAGGCAATCACCGTTGAAGTCGACATCGCCGTCGAAATACATCTCGTAGAAGGTCTCCAAGGGGATCTTATTCCTGCCATGGTACTTGAGCTTGTCAGATTGCTTCTTGAAAGTGAGGTAATGCTCGACCGGCCGTCCGGGATATTTGGCCTTCTCGTTTTTCCTGGGACTTATGGCGGAGATAGTGAGCCAAAACCCAGCAAGGATAGGAATGCTCGTGAATAAGGCGAAGAATATAGCAGTCTTTAGACCACCTCCGACTTTCCAGGACATGTAAAATGGGACACCTCCTAGCAGAGAGAATAGCAGGAGGTTTGAGAAGGTGTCAGCACCTGCAGAGTCCGCGGGGAGAGGTGCATTTTTGATAGATGGGTACTAGAAAATGATATTAGTTAGCTTCTGGACTGTATTGGCCTGTATTCCTGTATGAGATGCCGGATCCGTAGATGCCGGCTTCATAAAAAGGGAAAAAGAAAGAAAGAAAGAAAAAACCTACCGATGTGGTTCGCACGCCGCAGTCCTCAAATTTCTCGAAAGTGGGAGTGGGAGCTTTCGGAGTTTCGATAAACTCGAACTCGGACTCGCTCCCGTTAACACTATGAGGCTTGGACATAGTGAATGATGATTGCAAAGCCAATAAGGGCCGGGAAAGACTTTGCAATAACCTTCTTTGTGTCTTGAAGAGTTGAAGAAGAATTTGTGGGAAAAACCTGAGGTACATAAAGTTAGTATTTCTTCTCTGCCCTTTCCCACTTTCACAGACCGCCCTCTTCCTGCCTTCCTGTCCTCCTGCATGCTCTTAGCCCCGATAACCAACCCGATAACCCTTTGTACGAATTGATTTCTCTGAGTGGCCAGGGGACCCTGAGCTAGAGCCACAGTAGGTGCCGTTCCGTCGTAATCGTAGTGGGGTTTTGACCACGACTTAGAGCTCCAACGGTGAGAAACCCCCCAACACCCCACCTTTAGGTACCTAGCCTACCTACCCTAGGTGCCTTTAGGGTCTGATTGTCCCTAAGCTTGTTCTAAGCTTGTCCAGGTGCAGGTACCAGGCTAGGTCATACCCACGCTATCGAGCTGATGTTAAACCTCCAAACAATTAATTGAATAGGGGGTTCTAACTTACGTACCGACATTCTGCGAAGCACCTAGGATAGAAAATATATATAAAAAAAATAATAATAAAATAAACAATTAAAATTGGATAAGGAAAGCAAACACAGCCACGCCAATTTTTACATACTACTAGTACCTACTAATACTACTACTTCAGCTATTACACGTACTTAGCTGAAACGATAGGCAAGGTATATCCTGAAAACAAATAGGTACTCTCAGACTCATGTTATTTCTATATTACCTTAGGTATGTACAAGACCTAGCTAGCAGAAAATAACATTAGAACCCACCTCTCGAAAATCTAGGACCTTGGCGGAAAGGCCACGTTGTTCTGTAGAAGCCGATCTACGGCGCTATAATGTCGATAACACGCTAACACGCTAACATGAGATACGGCCTCTTGAAAAGACACGATGCCGAGGCACAGCTAGGTACCACTCCCAAAGCTGGAATACACCATTATCGTACCATATATATGAGAGACCACAGCATCTAAATAGTCGAGTTGTGACTTTTCGATATATTAGGAACGATCTGCTCCAAGCGAAGCGGTAACACCGGTCAAAATATCCCTTTTATGTTGTAAAATGCCAGGGCTGAATACCGTATCAGGTAATAGGTAGCCAGGGATCAACCAGGGGAGACGATATAAAAAACAAGGAGAGGTAACGTCCACGAGAGTCGAGACAAATTACCATGTAAGACTACACCGACAATATAGGAGTCTTGATTCAAATGCAGAGCTGTAGAAATGATCTGTCCTCAAGGCCCAAGATTGCTCTGTTATGGGTGCCATTCCCTTGTCCCGCCTTCACTATTTCTTAATAGTGATAAGTCCCGTTGTTGTGTTGAGCACTAATTCCAGAAGCCTGTACTATGAATATATGAATATCTCAACAATCTTTGCCTCAACGATATCTAGTCACACACAGTTAGTATCGCTTCGAGATAGTATGTAATGAAATGCATTAAACAAATCAGCAAAGGGTGTATTACGGCCTCTAATAATTCGATTCAGTAAGGCACTCACTATGTGATAGCTAGGGTTATCAGGGTTCTCCGTTGACAGAACTTATCCGGCGAATATCTCATCCCGAGCAGTTCAATCATGAGAAGTCGGCTTTTAAATATATAGGACTAAGGCAGGTTTGTAGAGTCGACGTGGCGTCATGCGCTAAAAAGCCACAGATATTCTATTCTGTCGGGCTGATTAGGCGTTAGCCAGTTCTTTCAGCATCTATGGCTGCGCTCAGAGTGTCTATGGCCATCCCGGTCCCGGTCCCGGTCCCGATCGCGATGATGGCTATGACCATAATCTCGTCGCTCGCGCTCGCGTTCGCGTTCGGACTTGTAGCTATCAGCCCGGCGCTCGTCGCGGTCTCGTCTCTCTTTTTCTTTATCCCTCCTATACTCGTCAAGACGGGGTCTCCGTTCCCGATGTCCATGTTTTCGGGCTAATTCCCCCTTCCTAATTTCCTCGTCCTCCTTAGAACCGAGCCCCATCAAATTCGGTCGCCTTTTGACTTCTTTAGGCTTCGCACCGCGCTCCTCGCCGTTCCAACCCATTCCTCGTAGCATGGCTGCTCCAAATTCACCCTCGGGTATCTGATCATATTCCTCTATAGTTGATACCTCTGCAGCTTCTCCCATTCTACGACGGTAGGCATCCTGTTCTGAAAGGGTTGTGGGCGTGCTATGTCTTGACCCTTCGATGACGAGGTCTTTCGCAGATTTTCGTTTTTTGCCTAAGAGAGCATCTATAGCGTCCTTGTCTTCGTGCTTAGAAGCCTCAGTCTCGTCATCGCGATTAATTTCTTCGCGGCCAGGTGTAGCAGGTTCTTGGTCATTTGATAGACTCTTATCCGAATTCTCGGCATCCTGTACTGGTTTCTTCGTCACTGTAAGACCCCATTTGATTTGCTTGTCCTGGTCGGCCGGGTCTCTCTCTGCAGAGCCGTCAGATTCATTCCGCCTCGATGGCGTACCGTTCTCGGTACCCCTCTGAGCCTTCAACTCTGCTTTCCAGTCGCGATTCTTGTGGCCTGTTATCACGTATGGTGCGTTGGCGCGTCCGGATTTACCCGTGTTTAGGTTTCGCCTCTTAGATTCAGACTCGGATATGTCGTCGCCGATAGTCGTGATTGCTTCATGTCGACCACTGGTCTCATCGTCGCTCCCGGAATCGGAATCATGATATAGGGCGTGTGCTCGGTGACGCTTGCCTAACGTCGATGATGGTTGCGCATGATTCTGTTTCTTAACTCCGTTGACTGATGAGGAGGACGATGTCCCAAATTTAATCGCTATTCGCGATGCCGGTTCAGGCATTTTCTATTCGCCCTAGATATATGAAGATGGCGAAGCTAGAGATATAAGGCGTCCCCGTTTGGTCTGTTAGATATTATGTTAGGGTTAGGTAGTTGTCGCTGTAAGTTTAAGGCGAAGTTTAGTATGCGAGCATGCTACAAAGTACGCGACATTAGGTACCGAGCTCCACTTATATGTACAAAGAACTCGAATGATCAGACTCAGACGAACAATGTAGCTGTTGCATGTTCATGCTTGTGCAGTAACTTTAATGCTAACAGTGCCCGAATTCGGTAATTGGAACTTTTACTAGATGTCCTAATAGGTACTTAACGCGACTCTAAAATAAGATCATGTACCTTACACATTTACAAAACTACCTAACCTAAATAAATTCTTGCAAGCCTCGGAAGGCATGATATGATATATCCAAGTTGCTTCTACTGACATACTGACATAATGGGCAAACCTACAGGTATGAGGTAGGTAAGGTCCGGACCATACAGCAAACAACCATATACCTAAAAGGTACCTAGGTAATGAGGAGGCAAGTTTGGGAAGAGGGGCAAGTAAAGACAACGGAGGTAGGCTACTAGGGGCCGTGCTTATCGGTAGGTACAACCTGGTCGTACTTGAATTGTAGGCAGGTCGAATGTATACAGATAGAGCTTACAGCAGGTACCTTGGGGAATTTTAGGTAGCAGCAATAGCACTCGGTAGAATGGGTCACCGCTGTGTATCGATCCAACCAGGCCTATCAGAAGGTCCCCGTCCGCTGAAGTGGCCAGTACCACAGCTACTATTAGGCATCCTCTACGAAAAGGCGAAAAAAAAATTCAATCTAAAAGACTTCTTGTAAATGATAACGAAGAGAAAATTCAATTAATACAACACAACACCATCGTTTTCATCTTTCAATAATATCAGATCCATCTCCAGCGGTCCCATTAAGACTGGAGAGCCATCCGTTTTCATGCAAAACGGATGTCGCGGTGGTCGATGCTATGACTGAGGTCGTGCCCGCCGACCGCACGAAGCTTCTGCAATCAAAGCGGGCAGAATGCAGGTCAGTGATATATTTGTATGAATAGAGCTAATTGATCCGATACTCATAATATATATATTTTTTAGTGCTATCGCTCGTTCGAGGAAGAGAAAGCTCTGCGTTCTGTATGCGGTCGCTACGACTACCGATGGCCTTCCCCAGCGAAGCTTCGCCGATCCGGACGCGCCACCAGCCAGCGCTGCCGAGTTGCATTTTCTTGAGGGTTGCGATATCTTGCAGTATGTTGAAATTCACATTTTTTTGCTTCTTATTTTTTTGCTTCTTATTTATTTATTTTCATTTTATTATTTATTTTTATTTTATTTTTTATTTTGTTAAATGTTGTTAATCGCGTCTTGGATGGGTAGTTTATATTATAAAAACCCTTTCCAGATTCGAGAAACTTTAAAACAAAATATTTGGTCTTTAAGATTGTTCGTGTCACTAACGCTAATACTCTAACTTAGAGGGAGAAAATTAAACGAGTCGAATATTCCTACTCGACTACGAGTGCGATCCGAATACCCTCAATTACCTCGACCCGGAGAGAACTTCACCTCGAGCGAAAATGCACCTCAGAATAGGAAGAAAGATGTCGCCGCTATCGTGCGACCTGTTATGCCACCGCCTCCCGTACAATCGCGACCAGGAATTGTCGATAGCCAAACGAACCCTCCCTCTACCTTACCAACGTCTACCTTGCCAACGTCTAGCCCAGGATTAAAACAACATCAGCCAGTTTGGCCGACCCAATCTCCTGCACGACCGACGAGATCCGAACCTCCCTCTCCGTTATCAAATGACCTAATTAAACCTAGGTTTCCCTCCGGTGAACATGTAGAGAACTTGGCCCAGAACAACAGGCCTGATGGAAGCCCCAAGATTCCCGCAGGTCCCGCCGTGACCTGTGTGAATATTCGTCAACCACAACAACAGGTGGCTCAGCATTTCGTGAATGACCAACGACAACGACAGCAACAACCGCCCCTGCAGCAGCACCTGCAGCAGCAATACCAGCAGAAACCACACCATGCAGCGCAATACACAGGCACGCAGCCAGGAGAGACTCACATTGGGGAGCCGATGGATGTTGATTCCACAGCTGTGAAGCCTGAAGAGGAAGTATCCCTGGTTCCGACGACTCCTCAGATAGAAGGCATTGGTAGGGTTGATGGTATACCTGCTCCAAGCTCAGCGGCGCCCGTTTTCTCCCATACAACGCAGAACACGAACCCAACTCATGAGAGTTTGCTGCTTGCAAGTAATACGGAGACTAAGCTGGTGGGAATGAAAGACGTGGCGTCGATGAAACAAAATCCATTGAGCTTTACGCCGCCATCTGAGCCTAGCGTAGCTCAAACATCTGAAAGCATCTCGAAACTATTTAGAGACCAAACCCCCCAACCGCCGCCAGCGCCCATTATCACAGCAACACAGACACCAGTTAATGCCAGTCCGAATGTTCACCCAGTACAACCACAACCGCTGAACAATGCGTTATCTATTCCGCAACCTGAAAAACATGTAGTCGCAAGTATTGAGGAGACTGCGAATAGTATTCATAGCGTTTCGCAGTCGCCTGCACAACAGTCTCCTTCGAATGATTCCCGTGAATTCCCAATTCCGGATTCGAGAAACGACAAACCGCCGACCGAAACGAGAAGCACGAACACGACATCAGTATCAGCGGTAACTTCAACGGTAACTCCAACGGCAACTCCAATGGCAACTTCAATGGCACCTGCGAGTATGGATAATTATACTAGGGGTGCTATCGACGGTCCAAGCAACAACGAAGTTATGGGGAAGGAAAGTTCTGTGGCTCCTGTCAACTCAGCTCCGATTACACCGCAAGTTGACGCCGAGGAAACTCAAGATTCCCCCCAGCCACCGCAATCTCACAAACCGGTTCGCGAGCGAAGTAGCAGTCCTACGGGGGTTGCTCGACAAAAGCCGGTTGCTGAGATCCTTACCGAGCCGCCGAGGTTTTTGAGAGATTCGACATCTAATGACAACGCATTGGTAACGCCGACATCCCAATCATCCAGACAGCCTTCGCAAAGCGTTATGGGAAGGTCTAAGTTAGCAGAGAAGAGTAAACGACCAACAGTGGTGTTTGGCAAACAACCTAAACCCACGGGAGACTCGGATAAATCTTTGGTTCAGAATCGGTCCAAGATTGGACAAATGGCTAGTGATGACTATTTCACTCCTCTTTTTGTTCAGGCTTTCGCCTCGAACTCGAAATGGATGAGACCTTTGGATCAGATTTTACATCAGGCTCATAAAACATTGTCAACTCCCGATTCTTACACTCAGATACTTGATAATCAGGCTTGCAAGGTTCTTAAAAGGGTATATCACTTGCAGCATCATAACAAGTGGTCTTTGCGTCAGCCGAAGCGTTGTCCTGAGCCTACGCGTCAGGCATGCCACTGGGATGTTCTACTTAACGAGATGAAATGGATGAGAACAGATTTTCGCGAAGAGCGGAAGTGGAAGATGGCAGCAGCCAGGAACCTCGCCTATGCTTGTGCCGAATGGGTGTCAGCTCCTATGGAGGATCGGAAGGCTTTGCAAGTTAACGCTGTCATCCCTCCTAAAGTGTCGGCCGATGCTGGAGAAGTTGCTATGGGCGATGCTCACGATCCCCAGAGTTCGGATAGTCAACTAACGCCAGACCTTATCCCATCCGCGGATATGTTTTCTCCGATGGAACCAGACGATGAGCCTAACGAAGGGATCCTCGACACGATAGCTCCGTCTGCCATATTTGCCTTGGAGAATGACGATGTGGTGTTTGCATTGCATCTATCTCCTGCTGCGGATCGACTGCTGGAAGAGCTGCCTATGTACGGGTCACCGCTCAAAGTCCCAAAATCTGATCTTACCGCGCCGGAGTACGATCCTGATGCTTCTTGGAGGCGACCTGCTTTGCCACTTAGCAGGTTCGTGGAAGGTCGAATGGAACTCACACCAATCGAGCCGCCCAAAAAACGTAGCCGATATAAGTATGCTCAAGAGGATGACGAAGACGACGGAATCATTTTCGGCCAGCAGGGCGACAGCAAACCCCGTTTAGAACCAGAAAACCCTAATGTAGCACTATTCCGACCCGAGAACAAAAGTTTTAGGGACAGGCTACATGCTGGGCATCAATTCCGCCCACCAAACGAGCATACTATGCCATTCCAGTCGTTTTATGAATGTCGGAGTCCTTCTCAATGGATCCAGTCTGAGGATGATGAACTGAAGAGTCTCGTACGCGAGTATTCGTATAATTGGTCTCTAATATCCAGTATGCTGTCCTCCAAGTCCTTATTCAGCTCCGGGGCTGAGAGGCGGACGCCATGGGAATGCTTCGAGCGCTGGGTTATGCTCGAAGGGCTTCCCCATGATATGCAGAAGACACAGTATTTCAAGTTATGGCAGGGCAGAATTGAATCGTCACAACAAGTCATCCGACAACACCAGAACGCGATGCAGCAGCAGCAGCAACAGCAACAGCAGCAACAGCAAACGCAGCAAGCTAATGCCAACGGGCCCGTTACACCGATGCCTAAGCGGCGGTATAACGTCCCATTAAAGGTAGAAAGACGGCGTAACCAAAAGCACTTGACGATGATAGATGCGATGAGGAAACTTGCAAAGAAGCGTGAGACAGCCATACAAAAGCAGCAGCACGCTGCCTCTCTTGCAGCTTCGAGAAAGCCAACCGAAACTCCTCAGCAAAGGGCCCCAACGAAGACCCCCAGAGAATACAGTATCATGCGGTTCGAACGAGACCAGGCAATGGCCGAGAGACTGGCGGAGAGGATGGCCCAACAGCAACGTCATGAGGCCCAGCGTAGAGTATGAATCCCCCCTTTTCCCGACTTCCAACATTGTCTAGTTGATGCTAATACATATACATAGGCTGCCCTTCAGAGAGCACAGCAAGGACAGGCTGCACAAATGGCAGCCGCCCAGAATCAACTCCCTCAGACTAATCCTCAGATGGCAGCCTCTCATCCCCATGCGGCTATGGCTCGTGTCGGTGCTCCTAACCAGATTCCGATGAACGGTCAAGCTCGTCCGCGAATGCCAATGCATGCCACTCCAAATGGCACTGGAACAGCCAATCACATGAGCGGCGGTCTTGTCCCTCCTATGCAGATGACCGGTGCCTCTCAGGTACAGATACCCACAGTGAATGGCCAGCCGCGGATGGCGATGCCCACTGCACAGCCAGACATTCAGCTCTTGATGCAAGCCCACCAGATCTCCGAGCAGCAACGCCGATCAGTGCAGATGCGACAGCAGCAGCAGCAGCAGCAGCAGCAACCGCATCAACCGCAATCCCAAACTCCACAAGGGAACATGCCTTTGCAAAGTTCGCCACCTGCTATGCGAGCTGCTGCGATGAGTGGGCTAAATCAGAAGAGCTACCTCAACAATGCCTCAGCACAAGCAGTGATAGCCCAGTTTAACGCAACAAATGGGCCAGGAATGTCGACCCCTCCCACGGCGGGTCTTCCCATAACATCACAAGCAGGCTCGCCGCGACCAAACGCGACGATGGCTCAGCCAACACATCAGACATACGTCTCACAACTTCAGCATATCGAGAGCCATATCAGACTGCAGCATCCTAACACTCCACAAGATATGGTCCGCGAGATGGCAAGACAACTACTGAATAACCGCCATAATAACCAAAACCTCGCGCAGTCTGCAATGAACGCTGCTGCGGGAGGAACAGGACATGCTGCTGCCGCCAATGGGCCACACCAATATGCCCAGCTGCTTAGAGCTCAGCAACAGCAACAAGCTGCCGCCCATGCCGCAGCTCAAGCCCAAGCGCAGGCCCAAGCACAAGCACAACAACAGCACGAAGGACAGCAGCAGCATCAACGTAACTCAAGCGGAAGCGCAACGCCAACACCGTCTATACCAAAATAGATCCGACAATACACTGTGTGATGTTTATACCGCGCGGTAGCTATTGTTCTATCTCAGACTCAAGGAGTGTGGTGTTACTATCTAACAGCGTTAACATCAATTTCTCTTGGGACTTGCGAGGTAAAGACACTCTGCTCTATCCTAAGGTATTCGGCGCCTACCGAGTCAAACTCGCCGTACCCATCTTCTCAGACTAGCCCTGAAAGATTTCGAGTTTGCCTAGGTTAGGTAGTGATCAAATCCTTGAAAGGGCATGGGACCACAGATTTATAATAAGTAGCAAGCCTCGATGAATTTATGTCCGCCACCTCATCACTACAAGGCAGAAGAACTATCTCGTCCAGGAGTCTTTGCAGAGATATTCACATAAATGCGAGTCCTATACTGAGTCCCTAAGTCCAGGGTTAAAGCAGATACTCGAGACAGTGTCATCATTCCGAAGTCAATACTAGACAAAGTCGACGCTATACTAAGTGGTCTTGATATCTATATCTCCGTTGTGTACGCATTGTTACCCGGAAGGTACAGCGCCAAGCGGTCATAGGATACCTCTGGCAAACTTGCGAAGGTTTGGCGGCCCTCGATTATTATCTGGTCAGGGTCTTGTAAATAAAATAGCAGCTATCTTAGCTGGCAGAGATGACCGTATCTTAGGCAGATAGCATTCACGTATGAAGAAGAAGAAAAAAAATACAATTAAAGACAAGCCGTGAGCTAGACGACGACGACTTGATGACATTGGTGTACGTATTGCCTAGTAATATTAATATGTAATAAATAATTGCATTCGATTCTAGGAAATATATGATATAGATATATGTAAGTCTATGTAAGTCTATATGTAAGTCTGTATGTATTGGAAGTCATACTTAGGTAGGTACCTGATATAGGTAAAATGTAGTAAGAGGTACGTACCTCAACATATGTACGGTTTACATTTTAGGTAGGTACATTATGTCTCCACCCTATCTATCTTCTCCACTTTATTTTTTTTTCTATCTTGCGTCGATTCTCTTCAGAACTCCAAATTTTCTTACGAAACTCAAACTATAGAAACCAACTAGTTAATTAATTCAAAAGCCAAACACGCGATGGGCAAGCGAAAGCGGACAGATGTCCCCTCTAACGGAGGGAAAACACAAGAACTTACTATTCTCAAGAAACCTAAAACCACCGAGTCGTCGTTACAAGCAGAAACAGAAAGCTCTTCCCCGTTGACGATTCAGGTCGTTACAGGATCCTATGATCGAATTCTTCACGGATTGACAGCTACTATCTCTGCCAACGACGAAGTAGAGTTTGCTGATACCTTTCTCTTCAATGCGCATAGCTCAGCGATACGATGCATAGCCCTCTCACCCCCCTCGGCGCCCGAACCAGGCAAATTGCAGAAGGTCATGCTGGCTTCGGGTAGCAGCGACGAGCGTATCAATGTCTACAATATCTCGGCACACCCGCCCAGCCGCAAAGATCAAGATATATTTTCCTCCGTTGCCCCTCGAAAGATATTAGAAAACCCCAAAAATCGGGAGCTGGGGACGCTATTACATCACTCTTCCACAATAACCAAGCTATCCTTTCCTACCAAGTCAAAGCTCATCTCCGCCTCCGAAGACTCAACCATAGCTGTCACTAGGACGAGGGACTGGTCACTGCTATCGACTATTAAAGTACCTGTACCGAAGCCCCAAGGGAGACCGAGTGGTGATACGGCGGCCTTGGGTGCGACGCCGGCTGGCGTCAACGATTTCGCCGTACATCCCAGCATGAAGCTTATGATCAGCGTGAGCAAAGGCGAGAGATGTATGCGACTATGGAATTTAATGACGGCTAAGAAGGCCGGTGTGCTTAATTTTACCCGAGAGATACTGCAAGAAGTTGGGGAAGGAAAACATGCGCTAGGGGAGGGCAGGAAAGTGGTTTGGGGTAGCACCGAAGACGGCGATGAATTCTGCATAGGGTTTGACAGGGACGCGCTGGTGCTCGGTATGGATAGCACGCCAAAATGCAGAGTTATGCCAGACACGAGAAGGAAGATTCACGAAATCCGCTACGTCGAGATAGACGGCGCGAACGATTCGTCGCTACTTGCCGTGTCGACCGAAGACGGGAAAATCATGTTCTTCTCTACCAAGAGCCAGGATCTCACCCCGGGAAAATCGTCTACGGAAGGAAAGGGAAAGACGCCACTGCCAGTAGCCAAGTTGATTGCGGAGCTTGGCGGAAAGGAAGCCGGGGTTTCTGGACGTATCAAGGATTTCAGCGTAGTAAGATCCTCGAAGGGGAATGGGGCAGATAATATATTCATAGCAGCCGGCAGTAGCGATGGAAAGCTGCGCGTGTTCAAACTCGCAGTCGCGGAGCTCAAGGAGGCGATAAAGGCGAAGGCAACGAAGGCCGTGGGCAAATTACTCGGTACTTACGAGACCCAGAACAGGATAACGTGCGTGGAGGCATTTGCAATGATACCCCGGCCGGAGAGCGTAGAGGAGAGTGAAGACGAGACGGAGGATAGCTCGGAGGATGAGGAAAACGAAGATGACGATGAAGATGAGAAGTAATGAATTAAAGCCCGTGCATAACGAATGTCGCATCACGTTGTCAAATATAGGTACCTACCTTGTAATAATCTCCCCGGGCTAGAGATCCGAGTACGATTTAAAGTGAGGATTATATTACCATAGGTATGATATACTAGGTTAGAGGTACTTATCAATTGGTGTCGAAAGGAGGTTTTGAGGCTGAGGAGGGCAATAATTAATACCCCATCCATTATTAGAGTTAACCTGGTTTTCTCATCTCGGAGATATACGTAAACCTTCTAGAAAGACGACATGGTCTGATAAATAGGGGTAAGCCCTTTTTTTTGGTCTTATCCATTAGTTACCCACCTATACATTTCCTTTCATCAACCATGCGCTTCTTTTCATGAACTGACCTAGGTATGTACTATCGACAGCACGTGCTGCTGTGGTTACCCAAAGACAAGTGCCGTATAAACTAAAGCTTTACAATACAAGACGTTCCCGGGCTTGGGAGTTGATTGAAACGTCGACCCTCTTTTGTAGCGAATGCCGCATGGGAGGTTGTACCGCATTAAAAAATAGCGATAGATAAAAGCCGTTTGCTTGTTTTTCTTTGGCGCCACGGCATATATACCTACCTAGGTATATTATATTACATACCTCCTCAATACATACATGCCTGACGATTTAGGTAGCTCGGCTGGCATGATGGATGTACGACCATACGATTTGCAGATTTGAAGATGCACGATGGTGTCACGAAATGCTAGATGCGTGCCTGTTTGCGGGGTAGCAACGGGATCTGCGAGCCAACCGGCGAATCTAAGCTCGTTTTTTTTAACGTATATAAAAAAAATGCGGATTTCGCATCGTCGTAAAATGTACGACGGTGGAGGTCACGATGGACGGAACATGTGATTCCAAGTCGAAACAGGGGGGGTTTATTGGTGGTCTACTTTCGTACCTACAATCTTTAGCAGAGGGTACCTACCTTATATTTAGGTGCACTAACTTCAAACACATTGTTACATACCTAGTAAGAAGAGGCAATCTGTACCTTATAAGGAATGTGGCTAATAGCTACCTAGGTAGAATCTGCATCACCACATAGTAGATGCAGCTTTAGAACAGCATTAACAGCTTCAATAGGCCGAAAGCAATCAAGTGCTAACAAAGAGGGGTGAAGCACTAAACCCGTTCTAAAACAAGGGGTATTATATTATTAGTTCACAAGAGGAAAAAGGCAGCTAGTCGATTTATTTATTTTTCACTTTTGCTTCTTTTCGATAGGTACCTTAATGACTAATAAGACGAACCGGATTACTTAGCCATCGCATCCGGCCGCCATTTACAAGCCTCCATCAGATGTACGTACGTCTGAGCAAACGTCTAGGCAACCGGGAATTAATTTCGAGGTAGATACTTGGACCAATAATACGATTAAATGTTTCAATGTTAACCACCGCCCCCTCAATCCCCTCCCCCCTTCTGACACCTAAGGAGGTACTTAAGGTATGACAAAAAGACGTTTTTTTTTAAAAAAAAAAAATCTACGTCGGACTTAGATGTACATGGAAGTACCTGGTGTATTAAAGGCAGTTTTACAAGTGCCGAGTTCCATTTTAGCATTTGCATGTGGTAAGGACCAATGGTTGCTTCCCCATTCGCATTATATGGTAAGGTACCTACCTATTTTCTTCAATAGCACCTTACCCATATAGAAACTCCTTTTTTTACGGGCTCCATTTGTATATAATGCATGTAAGCTGGGAGTGTAGGTACCGGATGCTACGGATTGTACGATTTATACGGGTTTTTAATGCGCGTGGGTAATGGAGAAGGTACATGGGAATTAATCCTCGTGGACCTCGAACAATACCTAACAAACATACCTACTCCAATCGCTTCTCGTTCTCCCAAATATCAAAAAAAAAAAAAAAGAGCTTCCTCTCTCCTTCTTCTTCTTCTCCTCGTCCTCCTCCTCGTCCTCTCTCCCCACTAATCATAACGCATGATATCGTCATTATTGTTACTCATCTTGCCTATATAATTTGGTTGCTTCCACCCTTTTTTTTTTTTTATCTAACTACCATAAGGATTAAACTACACTATTTAGTTCTAGTTTGGAGCATTGGAATATTTTCCGACGCGGCATCTAGGTACGCTTAGCTGCAGAGTAGAGCTGCAGAACATAAAACTACCTAAACCTGAAGGTTCGGTTTAACTACCAGATCGGAAATTGTATCTCGAAAGTTTCGCAACAAACCCCCCCTCCTCCGTCTCTCTTACCTCTACCTCTCTCTCCGCAGGGTTCCCATAACTTTAGTCGACTGCGTTTAGCCGAAGTCGATTATCTTAGTCTTATAGAGAAACCTTAAAATCTTGCCCACGCGGCAACCAACTTTATATAACGTCCGATTCCTCACTCTACCCACCTATCCTTATTCTATCGTTTCTAAATATTCGACCTATCCTTTATATTAAATAATAGGGGTACCTGAGCTACAGCTACGCCATTACCCCAACTGCTATCATGTCCAACTCACAAAACGATGACGGTCCGCCGTTATTACGACCTATTCCTCGACGACCCTTTAACCTAATCCCCAGAGAGCCGACACCTCCCAACGATGACTCTCCCGCCCCTATAGTCTCTGCCGACCCGGGGCACGTACCGCTATTAAACCTCGAGTCACTCAATTCTCGGTTGCTTAATATGAGGAATACGGACCTCACTCCCGAGTCTACTACTATCAGCCGCACCGATTCCTCACTTAACCTGACGGGTTCGACGTTAGCAGGCATCTACTCACCATCCATATGGGGTAAGGATAAATTTGACATGGGAGTTGACGAGCCGGGTACGCCCTGGGGCACAGGCGCTGATACACCTGCAAAGAACCTAAGGGCAGACGAGCCGAACTACAAAATACAGAAAGAGAGGGCGCTGTCGGGCCGGAGGCGATCTTCCTTACATCCGGTAGTACGTCCACCACCGCTGTCTACCGCACAGCGCGTATTCTACCATGGTTTGCGTAGCTTGCTCCTGTTTGGACTAGGCGTCCTCTACGGGATGCTGGCCGTCCAGTTACGGGACAGGCAAATGGCTGTAGGGCCTCTCGAAATGCATAACCTGCTCCGGAGCGCTGACGGCGGTTATAATTGGGGCTATCTGGCGTTTTCGGGCGTGTGCGGGATCGTAATGGGCATTTTACTCCCTTGGTTTGACGGTGTCTGGGAGCGGGTTTTCGGGAGCGACGATGTAGCCGTTGAATCCCCTGTAGAGCAAAGCGTGGAAGATCAGACATTTAAGCGGCCTGCCTCGTTTACGGACTGGGCATTGGCAATCAGAGGTATTGGTGCTTTCGTTGGCATCGCCTTTGCCATCGTACGTTTTTCTGCCGCTCCTAAATATACGACCACCTCGCTAACAACCATGTGTAGAGAAAACTCCCGTGGAGTTCAACTCTCCAAGTTTCGCTCGCGTTTGCTCTCGTAAACCCAGTACTCTGGTATATATTAGATCGTTCCATGTCCGGCTTAGTGCTGTCAATCTTCGGCGGGCTAGTCGGGTCTGCGATGCTTCTGGGACTAACACCGGAGGCGGTACCAAGCCCGGCAGCCGCGGCAACACCTGCTTACGAGGCGTTTGGTCCCGAGTATGGTAATGCGACGAACGGCGGCGCTGGTAATCTTGATCAGCAGCAGAAATTAACAACTGTCGGCGGAGTAAACCAGGAGACAATTGCTCTAGGCATCTGGTTATGGAGCGTTATATTCTGTTGCAGCATATGTTTTGGAAATATCGGGCGTTGGCTGGCGGTCAACCGTGGTGCCGTGGCGAAGGGACGATGGGCTCAGCGACAATAATTACCGAGGGACAGATGCGAGATACATATGTGAGGGATATTAATGGTATTATCTTATCCAGCGACCAGCAACGTTACACGACGAAAGAGGAGCAGAAAGGAGAAGTTCTAGCGTCATAACAAATGAAGAAAAAAATCCTAGCGGTTGAAGGGGGAGCTGTTATTGTCATGTCCCCCCATAGAAGCGATTTAGTTGATCATATTTTGGGGGGGAGGGGTTGGGTTTGGAACATTGTCTCTGCTATTGCTATTACTATTACTACAACTACTTGTATGGACTACGGAGTCTACAGGCGCAACTCGGGAGCTTACGGGCTTGCATCGGGATTTTGGTGGGTTTATTTGGGGGGGGGAGGGGAATCAAAAGGAAAAGCCGGATGAGGGCACACAGCACAGCATGTACCTTAGATAGATATCGTCTGTTCGGACTTATTTGGAATCTTCAAGAAGCTCAAGCCAAGTAAAGTAAAAGTATTGTTTGTTCTGATACGACGCACAACATTTGGCTTCGTACGAAGAAGCGCGTTCGAGTAGAGTGAGTTTCCGTTGGTCCGGGGAAGAGGTAGTACGTTGTTGCTCTTGGCTGGGTTTTTTTATACCAGGTATAAGACAAGGGGTACATACGTATGATACATACCTGTGAAAGTGTGAAATGCGATTGCGAATGAGGTGGATGAGGATGAGGATGAGAGAGATTGTTATATCGAACGACCTTTCTCTTGTTTCTCGGTTTAACACTTGGAATAGGCACATGACGTGATCTATCTACCTTGGGTAGATTAGGTAGGTATGTACGACCTTTTTGACCACGGGAAGAAGTGAGACGGAGGAATAATTTATTGGAATATGACCTCATGACTCGATTTCAAGAACTTGAAGAATAGGTCAAGTTGGAAGCTCAGAACTTCCCAAGTTACCAGTTAGTCGTGTAGTGTTTATAATATAAGGGTAGGTAGGGTTAATTGTTCGTCTCGTGACTATATAATACAATACAGTTGAGAAGTTCCGGAAACACACTCTCGAGTTTGGGGGTTTTCGCCAAAAGGCATCCAGTTAGCGAAGAAGAGGGGGGGAGTTGGTTCAATGGAGGGGTTTGTTCACTTGACAACGTATGGGTCCACTGAGGGGGACGAGGGAGCTGGGGAGCTGAAGAACTGGAGGGTTAAGAATGGACACTACGAAGTTAGGTATAGATTTAGTAGGTAGCTGTCAAAATGGGTATGGGATTCTCGTATGTTGGCGTCATACATTTTTTTTTTTTGGTATTTCGATTTTGGTAGGTATCATCTTTTCGAAGGCGGCTTTCGTTTAATTACATACCTCATACTACCCAAATTACCTTAGTTGGGTACTTTTGAAGGCAAACATGTATCCTGTCCTGGCGTTTAGATCGAGGCTGGATAGAGCCGTGGTGGTGTTGTGGGTATTGCTGGGTTAGGGGAAGAATCTGGTTGATTAATAGCTAACCTAAGGGTTATGTATTATGCAGGGGAGAAATATGAGCGTATGGCTTTCAGTTTAGGTAATAAGTGAGGGTTTACCTACATTTTATTCAAGGTGTAATTGCGGTTGAGCCCGCCATGTCTAATGTTACTACTGTGTAGTTAGAAAGTGATAGCTAGTGGCTGACGATCTCCCAACATGCCGGGTCGTGAAGGTTATTAATACCGTATTGGTATCCTGTCAGAATGGCGTCAAAAAAAGTGCCTATTCCACTACCAAGCAGGTCATTTTGCTATCCGCATAGCTTTACCGAATCGTCTTGTAGGCTATCAAAATGACTACTAGAATAATTATAAAATTTTGCTCTATATGTAAATAATTTTTTCTAAATTTAATTTGTCTTTCTATTTGCTAAAAAAGGTTGGTAGAAAGAATATTAGTGTTAGGCATTTATTTTGACGGCATTCTGCCTGTTTAAGACAATTGATAACTAACAAAGTTCCAGTAGCGTCGATTCCCGGACCAGATTACGTCGTTTCGAGATCGATCAGCGATTGGCTTCTTGTGTAGGTAAGTAGTGAGGATAGCTTCGAGTTTAAATTATGCCAGCCACTCTGGGATGAAGGTCTCGATATTTCTTTACTTCATTGAGAGATTGATGCGCCACGTTGTTTGGATAGATATTATCCAATCGCCGTTGACGTCGTGTCTGTATTATCATATTATTATCAAGTCCAAGACAACGAGTCAAGAATAGTTCAAGCCTCTCATCAGCTGGTTTATCCAAGTTAAGAAAGAATAAGGTTACATAGGTATTTCCCGCAATTCTATATACCTATACCTTAGGTTAGGTAGGTATACTTGTAAATTGTAAGAAGAAGTTCTATTGGTTGGCTTTTGTACATTGTAAGTGGTGATCATCCAGTTATTACTATATCGAATATCAAAGTACCGGAGAAGTCCCAGTCTAGACTTTTGGCGACTCAAGGGTCCTGCATGCTGGCCCCACATGGAGCATCACACTTTTCCTACAAGGGATTAGACACCGTCTTTAGCACCTAAGATTATCGTTAGTGGAATGCTAGTGGAATGCTACCTGTACATGTCACTCACTACCTGTATTGCTGTACAACTAGGTCTTGCTACATATTTACTATAAAAAAAAAGTTGTGGTCCCTTTTTCCCGACAATTAATTATTATTGGACTTTGGATTGTCTCATCGAGATCATCAATCCACCTTCGCCTGTCCCACGAACCAATCACATATTTCAGTTCTGCCTTTCACGACTGATCCAAGTACCCCTACGACGTCAAGACTTTTCCCTTTCCTTCTCCTCTCAAGCCTTCTTCCGACTTCACTTATTCTATTCTTACCGTTCCGCCTTTGGATTTTGGGGGAAATGTATGATGACTTCTATTTCCTTTTAACGTACAATATGCTACAGCTCTTCTATATACCGTCATCCCCTTAACTATCGTCTTCTCCGAGTCCTACGCTTTCAGGCGTCTCTTCTTGGTTTCTATGTCACTCACCCCTTTAACTAAATAGCCAACTCCCCGCTCTCCTACGAGATTTATCTGAGGCCTTAATATCTTCTTACCCCCCGTTGAATCTCGGGATAATTGCTTCCATGAGTCGATATAAAATAATCACTCATAATAATCCAAATACTTATGAATTCCCATGAATACTCCACCGTCACGAGACTCCCCGTCCACCCGCCACAGACCAGCACACATTAGGTCCTTGTATCCTTGGTTAACCTCACCCGGACGCCTGTAACTCTCCTCACTTCAAGTGCCACATATATATCGTCGTTCTATCTATTTTTTTTTCTTTATTTTCTGTACTCTTCGTTACGGTAATATGCAACCAAGCGAAGCAGCGCAGTCTCAGCAAGATATATGATTATCAGGACCGAACACAATCTTAGATGATTTCCCCTAAAACAGCACATTCGTCCACTACTGGTGTCCAAATGAAATAAAAAAAAATCACTTTCATGTCCTCGATACAGCCTAATTCGAATACGCCGAACTTGACTTACTCAAGGGGCACAA
Source organism: Daldinia caldariorum (assembly GCF_022478825.1). Lineage (NCBI taxonomy): Eukaryota > Fungi > Ascomycota > Sordariomycetes > Xylariales > Hypoxylaceae > Daldinia > Daldinia caldariorum. The sequence continues at coordinate 126,488 of NW_025953052.1, read as the reverse complement.
CTTCCAAGTCTTATCCTGAGAAAGATGGCACCCTAGCGTCAAGCCCTGCTAAGACCGAGAAGCCTCTGGCGGCTTCCCAGCTGCTTCTCGACGCCTTCAAGGACGTCAGGCAGCTCGTAAGGCTTATTCAATGTCAAGTTTGTTCTAAAATATTGCGAGAGCCAACAACCTTACCCTGTGGTCATAGTCTCTGCAAGCTATGTGTGCCTCAGACGCATATCCGACCTAATATATCATGGCCCGCAACGGCCAACCGGCTTCGTGGTTTTGAATGTCCTTTCGATGACTGCAAAAAGGAGCACGCGCTTGGAGATTGCGCTGTTGACATCACCTTGAACAAAGTACTGACCACCATACAATCGATTATGGAGTTGGATCGAGGTGTTACAGGTCTCTCTCATGTTTCCACGAGCATTACAGTTCAGGATCACTGGGATATCGCGGGAATTCCCTCGCTTGCCAACAAGACAGATGAACCCTCCATATTGAAAGGGGCCCGCATTGTTGCAACATATACGCTAGCAGAACAGGGCAAACTAGATTATGGGAGCGAAGTATCCTATTACTCTATAGGTGTAGGGGACGATGAGGCGGAGCAGATCGATACTACGATGTTGGCGCGGTTGAAAGAATCCGTTAGACCGGAAATGGATTGTCAGGTCTGTTACGCCTTGTTCTTGGATCCCTTAACGACCACTTGCGGCCACACGTTCTGTCGGAGCTGCCTCCACCGCATTTTGGACCACTCAGATCTCTGCGCCATCTGCAGACGCCCCTTGTCGATACAGGCTCAGGTTAACCGGCAATCCTATCCTTCTAACGATCGACTCTGCAAAATGATTAACGGATTCTGGGCCGATCTTGTAGACCTTCGAGCGCAGACGTATGCGCTAGAACAACAGGCAAACCAGGATGGGTTCGACATCCCGCTCTTCGTCTGCACGCTTTCATATCCGCGCATGCCCACGTTTCTCCACGTTTTCGAGCCACGATACCGCTTAATGATCCGGCGGGTCATGGAGGGCAATCGGACATTCGGTATGGTGCTCGCCAACCCATCTCGTGCACCTGGAGAGCCTGAATTTTTGGAGATTGGAACGTTACTGCGAATAGTCAATATCGAATCTTTCGCAGATGGGCGGAGCCTCATAGAAACGGTTGGCGTCTCTCGCTTTCGGGTGACCAGACACGGGTGGTTAGATGGGTATATTGTTGGTAATATCGAGAAGATCGACGACATAAGCGTAGCGGAAGAAGAAGCTATAGAAGCAGAAGAAACAATGCGTTCTTGCGGCGTAAGAGAGTTAGCAACAGCGCCACCAAGTCCCGAGCCCTCGCATCCAGAACATGCCGTACCCATTCGCTCCCGACCGGTATTAATATCGCTGGACGATATAGAGACGATGTCGACTAGAGAGCTAGTCGAGGTCGGAGTAGACTTTGCTAGAAGGGTGAGGGCACAGAGCGTTGCGTGGTTGAATTCTCGAATTCTGTCCATCTACGGCGAATGCCCTGCAGACCCAACCCTTTTCCCCTGGTGGCTGGCCAGCATCCTGCCGGTTAATGAAGAGGAAAAGTATAAGCTCCTAGGCACTTTGAGCGTGAGAGAGCGGTGTAAGATATGTTGTCGATGGATTCTAGAATGGGAGGCCAACAGATGGTTAGTGACATGTTTTCTTCTTTGACGCATAAACAAAACCAGCAGGAGCTAGACGTTCCCAACACTACACGAATAGAGGACGAGACTACTAGTCCTCTTGAAGCTAAGATCACTATAGATTAGGTCCTGTTGATTACTGACGCATTGATGGATGCTTCCAGGACCATCTCCGATTGCCTTGTATTATGACGGAGTATTTATATCTACATTACAGTTCCGTTATTGACGCTCGACCTATTCAAGTCGAGTTGCGAACAAATATCGAACCTTGGGTTATAGAAGGATCTCAGGGGATTTTATTTATTTATTTTTTCGGCATACCGAAGCTGAGGGAGTTGGCTTTTTGAAGAAGTATTTCGCAGCATCACGGCCGCCGTTCGCATGGCCTGATTGACATTTACATCGATATTATACTAGGATATCACCATAGCGCAGCATTGCCGTGTACCTAAAGTATCTAGACCTGAGGCATCTAGAGTTGAGGAGTTGTTCATCACGCACTATGGGCATTTATAATAAATATCACTCATCGCATACGTTGTCGTTCAAGGTTGGGGAAAAGAAGATTTTTTTGTATATAGCTCTTCTATTGAAAAGTCAATGAATCCCCTTTTTTCAGACAGCTATGTGTTATACGTTACGTACCTGTGTCATATTGTGATGTATTAGGCCCTGAATTTATAATATAGCACCCGTCTTCTATAATAGACTTTATGTACCTAAGTACTAGCTCCATTGTAGCTAAGGTTGCGGGGGAATTTTCTTATTATTAGTCGAGCTTCTCTGATCGTCCGTTAAACTTTGATACAATCACACCTAGTTATCATACATATTTATTAAAGCCTCAAAACGTCAACTCACTCTCACTTATAACAGCCAATCTTCCAGAAGACAGGAATTTAAACACCTGGGACGCCTAGGTTTGTTGATCGTCTGCTCGTCTAAACTACTCCGAGGACAAGAGCTTATTTACCTACCTAGGTAGGTAGATTGGGTGTAGTTATCGCTTGTCGACCATATGGAGTATACTCACGTCGCGACGCCGGAACGGTGCTACGCTGATTTCTGTCTTATTCCCGTAAGTTTTTAGCTTTGTCTCTGCAGCATTTACTATCCTACATGTGTACCTTTTTTTTTTTTTTTTTTCCATATAACCTAACCGCCTATTTTATCTCTTCGATTTTCTACCTACCTCTATCCACATCACTCCTCCGTTTTGTTTCACCCGTCATCTTTCCCCTTGCGCAGAAACTAGATGCTTAACACATGTATGTGTATGCATACGTAAGGTACCTAATGTATATGTATATGGAATACAGGTCGGCACAGGCAACGTCTCCGTCGCGGAAGAAGTCGCCGAGGTGCAGAAGCTGCTCGCGGCGAGCGGACTCACGTACACGATGCATTCCGCGGGGACGACCGTCGGTAAGCTTAGCTCAAATTACCTACCTCTATCTGTCTCTCCTCTTCCTCCGCTATCTATAAGGTACCTATGCTTGATGCTAACTGGGGCGATTGTAGAGGGATCGTGGGACGAGGTCATGAAAGTCATCGGACAGGCCCACAGCGTAGTTCATTCCAAAGGCGTTGTGCGCGTGCAGTCGTCCATGAGGGTTGGTACTAGGTATGTTCTGTCTTGTTTTATTTTTCTTTGCTCTTCAGGCTGGGTTATACGATCTTGTCTATTTGCCTTCAACTATCCGGCCTAGCTATACCACCGTCAATTTCCCATCTACGCGCCAGATATAGATAGTATCGGCCATGTCAACTAACACTCCCACCAGGACGGACAAGAAGCAGACGGCAGCGGACAAAGTCAAGCGTGTCGAGGACCTATTGGCTAAGCAAGCTCCAAGCTCGTGAGCACCAACGATTATTAGCTTTGACGCGAGAGTCAGCTGTTCCTTATAGCTTAGAGAAAAGGTTATAAGCCGTGATGAATAAACCGACTTTCAACTTTCATACATTTATTATTCAAACACAGGTTGCTGGCGTACATCTGACATATTCCACGTCGGACATCTTCCCACTAGGTACCTATACAAGTCGAGTATTAATTACTTGGTCCGGCAATAATATCAGAATCTGCCGCGATTACTATGTGTTTGCTTCTCTCCACCCGGCAGCTGTCCCCTCCGCTTGTGGGAGTTATGGACGCCTGCATTTCGTCGTGGCGGCCTGATCGCGCGTGAGGAAGCCTACTACGCGCGAACAGTCTGCTTTCTTGAAGACTTGCGTAATTCCTTCTCCCTCTCCTTCTCGAGGTACTTCTTCTGCGCCTTCGCATCCAGAGCATTAAGCTCAGCGTCGCGCTTGGCCTTCCTCGCCCTGTCACGCTCAGCCTGTCGTTCCTCGGCCTTCTCCTCTTCAGCTGCCTTCTGGATCTGCTTGATGGTCTCGTCGCGGACAACCTTGATCTTGCGTAGAATTTCGGGTCGGAAGTGAGCCGACGACGCTAGCTGATCCGGGATCCGCACAAAATAGGCTAGGAGCGGAGCAAGATCGTCGTAGTTGTTAGACGAAGGGAGCCGGTAACGTAGGTAGACGCGCTTGCGAGGAATTGTTTCATCGATCCTATACCACGGTTAGGAATAACCCTTGCTAGAAAAGCAGTCGGAGTCTCGGCTATGTATAATCCTTTCGGTCTGCCAAAGATATGACTACTGAAAAAAAGGGGGACACTTACTTTGTAGGTCTGTCAACGGGTTGATCGCTGATGATGAGGTAGTCAAATAGGTCGCCAGCCTGCTTGATGACTGAGGCAAGTTCGTCGGTCAGTAGTGTCTGGGTGACCTCGGCGCTCTCGCTCATAACCGTTGTCCAGATGGGCAGCTTGGAGTTATCCTTGGTGAAGGTGATAGACAAGTCATAGCGATCTTCTCGGAGCTTCTTCATCCCGTTCTTGTTAACAATGGCCCAGACAAATCCATCAAACGAGCTCTTGGAATCCTTGGCCCTTAGTTCAGCAGCGCCTGGTAGGCCCGGTACAATTTGGGCCTCCTTGCCATCAAAGGGATAGACGACAGCCTCGACCGCATCTTCCGGGGCAGTAAAGCTTTCGAAGAAGAAACTTAAGACAGTTTCCAAAGCGGTCATGACCGGGTTGAAGCGCTTCTTCAAGGTCAACTTGACATCCATGAATGCGACATTTTGTCGGCCAGTCGCATAACTTGCGTACTCGAACAAGCTCTTAGCCTTTAGCAATTTCTCAGGGTCCTGGCTAGATTGTTGCGGTACTCCGCCGAATCCTACAAGCGCGAACTCGCTGGTCAGGATGGGAGCGTGGGCTTTGATCCACGCCCTAGCTTTGGCGCGGTTGAGCTTCGTGCCGATGAAGTGTAGAGTGAAGATGACGACAATTACCACCAAGATGACACCCTCAGCTTTAAAATCACTTAGGCTATGGCGCTCGTGAATATTGTACCATTTGGTGTACGGACGGCTGGTAGGCGCAGGACCACCGAGGCCGGCACCGCCAGGGACGGTCTCGAAAGGTACAGGTGCTGGCGAAGGAGCATCGGCAAAGTCTGCGAAGTCTAGGTTGGTTTATTGTTAGTTATGTACGAAGTATGCAATTGAATATGTTGGGAGAAGAATTGAGGTCTTAGGTAGTTGAAATAGATATTATATAGGTAGGTAGGTAACTATTCGTCAAGATTTGGGCTTCAGGCCAGGTGTCCCAATGAACAAATTCCTATCGCGAAACTTGCGAATGCGATCTCGGATATTAACCACTTATAATAAACTTTAGGTACTTACCTGAATCGGCGGAGGGAACCGGAGTAGCAGAAGATTTGCTACCTCCAACAATATTCTTTAAGAAGTCCGCCATAGCTGCGAGACTCGTCGCGGAATTTTGATGTGCGCGGCGAGGTTGAGGGAAGAGAGAGGAGTGGAGTTTCGAGGTTCGAGGTTCGTAAGTTCGAGAGACGTGGAACAATTTGGAGCTTCGACTTGTTCCACTTTTCGTCTTAATCGCAAACTCAAAACCACGGAATTGGAACGTGCACAAAACCCAAGAGTTGGGGTTTGGGGGGGATTTCTCCACATATCTAGCTCCGAATAAGTTGTGGCTTAAAGCTTTTTAACTTTGTGGCGTAAGCTCAACATTCAATCATTCGATGTATGTTCAATGTCAACATTAGTACATGTGGCCCCAATCAAGCCTATCGATTAAAGACCCGTTACCCGGCAACCTTGTGGTTGAAAGTTAAAGTTCAATGTCAATAATTTATTGCCGTCGACGTCAAAGCATGTACGTAAGGGTTAAACAACAAGTTAATAGACGATGAATACGATTAGAATCCGATTAAATAAACAACAACCGACAAAATGGCAAAACAACCCTCTTTACGAAAATATGGGAAGCAATCTAAAAAGCCCAAAGCCGATCGTTTATTCGTCGACCTACCACAAACTCCGATGCGAAATCAGCCTCAGAAGACGATAGAAAAACAAGGGGATGAAAATGATGATGACAATAATAATAATGTATCGGATAAAAAGGTGTTGGATGAATTGGTTGGTGGGATATCTGCTATGGGAATAAAAGACCAGAACATTGCACCGCCAGATTCACTCAGACGTTCTCCCAGACGAAAAGAGCAAAATGCTCTCATAAAACCGCCGGCACCACCACCCCTTACCCCCATTACACCCAAAATTCGAAAGGTTCCCGTTATAAGTCCGGCCAAACCCAAGATACAAGAACAACATAAGAATGAAGAGACCAAGAAGGAACTGCAAGTGCTGTCTTGGTCCGACATATGTCCGCCAGGCGATAAGATCGTCAAGATAGCGGAGGCCTCTTATGCGGAAGTCTACCGCGTGACGAACGAACGCGGAACCAGCATTATCAAAGTTATCCGAATGGAATCCCCGATAAAAGCCCAAACCAAAACTCAACAAAAAGCAGGCCTTGTGGACGAGGAGCCTCATTCTGAATCCGACCTGATGGGCGAATTGAAGATTTCGGAATGGCTTGCCGACATCCCGGGTTTCGTCGTGTACAAGGAAAGATATATAGTCCAGGGGAAAGCCTGCAAAGAGTTGCTGGAGACGCACCAGACATTCCACAAGAAACTAAAACGGCAAGACCCCGACAGACTTCAGTTCTACCCGTCGCCGAGCAGATATCTCGATGGCACGAAGTTCTTGGTAGTCGAACTGGGTGACGCAGGAACTGCGCTTGAGGATTTCGGTCTAGAGACTGCGGACCAGTTATGGGATATATTCTTTCACGTAGCTATTGCGCTCGCTCGTGCCGAAGCTCACATAGAATTCGAGGTTAGTAACTAGATGATGGGGGGGGGGGGGGGGGGGGGGGGGGGGGGGGGGGGGGGGGGGGGGGGGGGGGGGGGGGGGGGGGGGGGGGGGGGCGGGGGGGC